>NC_056733.1:489232980-489455480 GCF_019279795.1 Protopterus annectens | reverse complement strand
AGAATCTCTTAAATACATCTTAGCTTGCTTTTCACAAATATCAAATTTTTGTTTATCCTGATATGCTTTTTGCCATACAACCTGTTCCAGAATTATAACATACATATTACTTTCTGTTTTTTCTTTTTCTTTTTTCTTTTTGCAGCACAAGCATAGTAACTCCTAACATTTTTCATCTTTCTGTACTCTTAATTATTTATAAGAATACTTGTATTTTATTGCCTTGAAAAGAATTACAAGGTCTGCATGTATCTGACAGTATGGCAGAACTACAGTGTTTTGGTATTGAAACTATTTTGTGTATACTATTCTATATGCTCTGATTTACTTTGTTAAGTATCTGTGCAGCCTTTCTATACAGTTTTTTTTGTTTGGTCACATTTAGAGACAACAACTTGTCAATGTAAATTCATCATCTAATATTATAAAACTAATGAAAAGTAAAGCATCACTTCAACAATTTTAGGTTTAATGGGCCTTAATTTATTCATTTTTCAAAACCTGTGTTTTCCTGTTTAGGGTTAAAAGGTTGTAGCAGCTAATTTCTGCATGCAATGGGCCTAAGGTAGAATAAACACTGGATGTGATGCCAGTACATTGTAGGCCATATAGTTCCATGTACACATGCCTATGTTAAATTGAAATTATATGATTTTCACCATTTTATATATTTTCAGGATGTGGGAAGAAGTTGATGACACTTGTCAAAACTGAGAAAATACAAGAAGGACAAGCACACCTTCCACAGAAGATGCTTCTGGCAAAAACCAAACTAGAGTTTCAAGCAGTGTGAAGCAACAACCCTAAATGGTACATCACGGTGCTGCCAATGAGCATGTATAGTTAAATACATTTTGTAGAAAAATAAAAAATTCACACATCTGTTTTAGTCACAATGTGCCTAAAATTAAATCAAGATAACTTACAGGAAACTGGTAGGATGTTCTCATTTACCTCCATTTTTATATTTTTATGCATATAATGCCAGTGACAGCCTTCTTTCATGTTATGTTATATATAAGGTATACTTGCTTTTCATTTACTTGCCTCGAAATAGTAAAGGGTATTTTTTTTAATCCAAAATCAGATACTTCACATTTTCAGACATTATCTATAATATGCATAATTTACCTCACAACAGTAGACCATCAGCAAATTGATATGTTCTGGTGTTGTTGCATGAGCTGGATAGTCAGTTTGCATTTATCAGTCCTATTATGGCCAGTCAGTAGATGTAGTATTATGTTTCACATCCTGGAATTAATTCATTAGAACATTTCCTTACTGCCTTCCTGCCCACACATTTGGCTCATGTCACACTAATATATAGACCAAAGCTGTAACGTATACTGCTTCAACTCAGTTTCCAGCAATTCCTGCTGGACAGCATATTGTCCTCAGATATATATTAACGTTTGATGCTACTGGTTTAGCTGTGCTCCTAAGTGTGTGTTTTGTAGTAATTCTGCATATGTCAGGTGCACATATAAGCTATAACCTTTTTTGTCTTAATCTTAGCGTATCTGTTTAATCATTATTATATAATTTAATACACAGTGCATTTACATTTTCACTCTGTAAATCATTTGCTATAAAGTAACACAGTTGTCCGTGTTCCTGCCAGTATTTATGCATGGTGCCTGCCTTGATTTTACACACTTAAAAATTCCCCACAAAATAGGGATTAAATTATTGCATTATGATTGTGTATCTTATTAAACACATATACTTCATATACTTTTTTTTACCCAGTGTCAAGGAGTCAAAGCTCTAAAAGAGTCTTCTATGAATCAGCTCACCTATCCAATAATCAAGCACAAATATTTTATTTGTATACAATATATCATAACCAAAAATGGTCCAGTTAATGTCCATTCACTTATTGGATTAATAAAACTGACTTATTGAATCTGTTGATTTCTGTCCAAATTTCAAGAATGTAAAATGTCTTCACATGTAGTGGCTTAAATGATTACTACAGATAAAGGAAAAATGAAGAGTTTTTGTTGTAAAGCACATCACCAGTAAACAACCTGCAGGGTCTCCATGTTTGTGTTTACATTGAATAATTCTGCATATAAACAGAATTGTTAACTCATAAGTTTTAAATATTTTCAAACTCTTGATATATCTTAATGAATCTGCCAAGCCCCCATAGCTACTGCAAATAAAAGGGGATATACAAATGACACATTTCCTAGGATAGAATCAGTGTTCTACCTATTAATATAGATATGCAATAATTCTAATGGATTCGAGATCAATAGTTATGAGCGTGACCATTCTGGAACATGCAGTATTACTTCAAAGGAAGTACTGCAAATGCCTAATGATATTTTAACAACATTAAAGTATTTTTGTGGGTGTTGTGTTCCCTATTCTGCTACTTAAACTTGAACTCTAGGATCACTAATCTCTGAAGAAGATGAATAGCCCAAAGTACCACAAGCTTTAATTTAGTTTATATGCATCATATTCATAATCACATCTTGCTTTTCTAAGAACAGTTATGGTACTTGGAATATCAACTTGTACCCATTTTCTTTGATTTGAAAAAGTACTTTGGCAGCAATGACCACGTTCAACTTTTAGACCAATTGACAATGTTAGGTTTGGATCCTACCATGGTCAGGTTGATTGGCAATTACCTTTCTACATGTGGCTGATGCTGTGGATAAATCTTGTACAACTCTTTTCTCTCCCTAAATAGTAATGTTTTTGGTACTTCAAATGCTGATAAAAGACCCACTCTGGTTTTCAATGTTTATTTAAATTTAAATGACTAATGACTGATCTTAAAAAAAATAAATAAATAACCTCTACATTAAAGACAATGCTGAAAAGGATTGACTAATCTATGGGGTCATTGTATGGATGTATAGTCAGATATCTTGTCAGTTTCTAACCAGCTTGCAAATAATAATCTGTTAAGGAACTCTAGTAAGATCTGCTATATAGTTTGTATGATTGCCAAGGAGGACTTACCTTTTCATTTAAGCTGCTGGTCATTAAGGGCCCATTTAACAATCTGCCATCTTAGATTTGCTTTACTTGTGCTTATGGATATGGCTATATTCCTCAAAGTCTTTCTCTTATGAATAATGTAAAAAATATACATATTCTTAGATCAACAAAATAGCCTATCAACATTTTTCTACTGTGGAAAGAACATTCTGTCTCAAAACAAATGTTATGTGTTATAATCCTTAACAAAAACAAATGTACTTTCAAGCCTAATATAAATGCAAAACGTTGTTTTTGGGGTGAGTCCGAATAATTAAATGTCAGCATTTTAGTGGTAAACAATACTTTATTACCTTAGCTCTGTTGGGATCTGTGTTGTCATTTTTAGGTAATCTTTAGAATATTTTGTTACATATACATTATCCTGTTCTGGTGTAAGTGATAACCCACTTGTTCTCCTAATGCATGTTTAACTAGCTTGGACATTTATACTATCCCACTGCTGCCTAAAGTATCTGTTAGCTGATTCTGTTATATACTAATAATCCTAATTATTACTTCATTTAAGGTAGTATGTTGGTCACTGATTTAGCTATTTAATATCAGTATATAATTTATAACCAATTTTGCCCTTGTTGTAAATCATAGCTAAATGGATCATTAAGTCATTCCCCTGGATTCACAAAAGCTTGCATGTTAGATGAAATTTTGCCAATATGGCAGCAGAACGATCCATGTACGTGCATGTCTGACTTGCGCGAGTGCTGTAGCACTAGTGCTGCAAGTCCCCAGCCCCCATATGCAAATCACCCCATTTGCAGGTGAAAACCATGCAAATGAGGTAAATTTGCCATCCAGGAAGCAGGAATCAGGGCGTGCAGGACTAGCGTAATACGAAGAAATGTACTCCGTTAGTAACAGAGTACAGTACTGCAAACTGAAAAACAGAGCTATGACAGCTCCAAATAAAGGCTGCACAGCATTGAGGAAGCATGCCAATGGCCAAGTAACAGGCCACTGGTATTGCAAACATTGCCAAATGTACAAAATACAACTTTTATGATATGTCTGTCGATCACGTCTGTTGAAGCATAGGGCAGTGGCGCACAAATGGGACCGGTGAGGAAATAAGAAATAAACCTAAAAACGACAGTCTAACTAAAATCAGTATTCCGCCATGCAAGTCAAAGACAGGCAAAAGACAACCTGGCCAGTGAGTAGTGGTTGCTAAGAGGGAGGAGGCACAGTGTGACACATGTAACTATGCATTAGCAGGCAATTCTATGCAAATAAGGGGAAGGATAGTGAATCCCGGTTTTCCCCAGCATGTGAGGCAGGTCCCAACAGTGTATGAGTATGAATAGCTGAGTGCAAGACTAGGAGGTAGGTGACATCATGTGTGGGAGTGTCAGGTATACTGTCAGTGGACTGGAGCCCTGTGGCTCGGAGTTGCATCCAGCTTAGCACGGTGTGTCTAAACCTGGCCAGCATGTATGACACAGTATAAGCGGGTGCGCAATGGGATCTACAGGAAGATAATGGAAGTGAACCCAGGAAATAGTAGCAGTGTGCACATTGCAGTACACTGATTGCGCAGCACTCCCCCAGGATGAATCAGAAGGGCAATGGGAAGGGAAAGCAACAGTAGGAATTTAATAAAGGGATACTAGGTTTGCTGCCAGGTAAAATGGATCAGAACCAGCCACTTACACAGGCAGCAGACCAGCCCAGCCCAGAACACCACTATAAACTATGCAAACACCTAGCCCTCTGGTTTGTCTCACACCCTACACCACCGGTGTAAACAAGCGGGGAACTTTTAACACTCACAACAGCAAAATGTTAGGGGCTGCAATAGCTATCATACAACTTGTGGAAGAGGCTGTGAGTGGCGAGGATGGAAATGCTGCCGACCAACCCACAGTGAGGAGATGGAGAAGAGTGTACAGACCCAGGGTGACCTACCAAGGGCTACATGAGCTGGAGATAGTGGAGCACAATAGGGTGGACAGAGACCTCCTACAGGAGATTGTTCAGCTGTGCTGGCCACACCTGACACACAGAACTAACAGAGGGGAAACCATCCCAGTGGAAATGAAGGTATATGTAGGCCTAAGAACACTAGCTACAGGTACCTTCCAAAGACCAACTGGGGATATGATGGGGATCTCACAGGCATCAGCATGCAGGGTACTCCACCAGTTCCTGGATGCCATGGTAGCACATGTCAGTGAGCATGTATATTTCCCCCTTACCCGTGAGGCGTTGGCCAGCAGTATGCGTCTCTTCCACCAAATAGCAGAATACCCTGAGGTAGTGGGTGCAATACACTGCACGCATATATGCATCAAAGCACCACCCAGTGAGCAGGGAAGGGTCTACATCAACCGCAAGGGCTTCGCCTTCATCAACTGCCTAGTCATGTGCAATGCCCAGGGCATAATACTGAACATGTGTACTGGCTGCCCTGGAAGTTATCATGATTCCCACATCTGGCATCTGATGCAGCTATACCAGAAATTTGCCAATGGGGAAATCCCACATGGTCACCTAGTGGGGAATGCTGAATATGCACTGGCGCTGTCGCTGATAACACCCATCAGAAATGCACACACACCCAAACAAGAATTCCATAATGAGGCACATGCACAAACAAGAATCATAGTAGACCATGTGTTTGGGATGCTCAAGTCACAGTTCCAGTGCCTGGACACATCCGGTGGAGTCTTGCAGTACTCACCAACTACATGTACCCAAATCATCCTTGTATGTGCCATGCTGCACAATATGCTCCTGCAGAAACAGCTGCAGCCAGAGCAGCAAGGGGCAGGGACATATAGCCCCCCACAAATGCCAAGGCCTGCACAGGCACAGAGTGACGTGGAGGAGGAACAATCGGAGCCTGCTCGAGTAGGCAGAAGGAGGTGTGCCCAGTATGCCCTGGCAAAGAGGCAATGCATAGCACATATACTGACATGGGAGGGACCCAGGGAATAGCTCCTGTTTCTGACTCTCGCATACAGTAAAAGGGATGCCAAACATTACACTACCTGTGCCTAACCATGCATAGGCAGTGTACTATGTGCATCTGACATAGGCAGCCCTGCAGCACCACCTGCAATACTGGGACACCCACAGCATAAGTGACTCACACATGCCAGTCAGAAGGGGGAGTCACATACCCAACAACAGTCACAGCCAGCAGGACAGATGTAGACAAACACAAACAAATGCCGTACTATGGCCTCTGTATGAGGGGTATGGCTGACCCCCCACCCAGGCCTACATGGACAGACCACAGCAGGCCATATAGTGGTATGTCAGTTGTGACAGCTAGGAAGTCATAAACTAATGTGTATGCAATATAAAGATAAGAACGGAAGTACACTGGTATGGTGTAGCCAGCATGATGGGTAAGACCACTGACAGAATCAAACTACAGGACATACCAGTACAGTCCTAGCAAATGTGTACAACTGTCAGGTGTGCCCCCCACCTCACATAGAAATACAATAACAGTCAAGTGCGCCCCCCACTCCTGTGTAGAAACATAGAAATAGTAGTCAGGAGTACCCCCCCCCCACTATGCAGACATGTTGCAACAGTCAATGCCAAATGATCGGTGGATACCATGCAGACACAGCATGCTACCTGTTGGTGTACAACACAAAGGTCCGCTCTGCAGTACAAGCCACTGGACATGCTCCACACATGCATAACAGATGGCCTTACTTGGCATGCTAACACACTTAGAGTAATGAAGGCAATGTCAGTCATCAACATACTGAAAGGTCATACTGGGCATGCTCACACACTTAAACACATGAATGCTATGTATGCAAACACCAGTGGACCAGACATATCCAGCGGTTGCAATAGTTACTGCAGACACATGTCATTATGCACCACTCATGCCTTGCACACACAGTGTATAGGAATACAGACATATGTGTAATAACAACACACCATAATATACCAAAGGTAGATGGATATAGATGTGTGGAAGAGGGTGACCATGACAAGGAGCCATCCATGCCTGTCTAACCAAGCATGTAGCCAAAGGGCCCCAAACACATACCCAACTTTGGCAAGGCTGCTGATGTCACCCACCTAAAAATACTCCCCTGGGAGAGCTGTAGCCTGGTAATCTCCATAGCGCACGCTGTAACTGCGTACTGCTGTAGTGTGGTAATGTAGTTAGGTAGGAGGTCAAACCCCAGATATAGCAACTGTGCATGTGTGAGTCTGAGTGTGCGTGTTTGTCTGTCACTGAATGTGTAGAGAGCAATGCTTTTTAGGCCACTCACACCCCTTACAAGTGGAATACCCTCCTTTGGCAAGGCTGCTGATGTCACACAATTTGAAATACACCTCTGGGACAATCATAGCCGAGTAATCTCCATAGCACATCCTGTAACATCGTATAGCCATAGTGTGATTAAGAAGTTAGTTGGGAGTTCTAGCACCTGACCTGCCAATTGTGTGTGTATGCGTGCATGTCTGACTGTGCAGAAAGCAATGCTTTTAGGTAACTCACACCCCATACATTTCACATACCCAACTTTGGCAAGGCTGCTGATGTCACCCACCTAGAAATACTCCCCTGGGAGAGCTATAGACCAGTAATCTCCATAGCGCATGCTGTAACTGTGTAGTGCTGTAGTGTGAATTAGATGCATAGTTGGGTTCCATCCCCACACATGGCAGTTCTGGACGTATTGTGTGTGTCACTGTCTGTGTAGGGAGCAACGCATGTTAGGTTAGACTCATGCAGTCATTTCAAAGCCCTACTTTGGCAATCCTGTTGATGTCAGTCAGTGTGAAATACACTTTTGGGCAAGGACTACCCCAGTTATATCCATGGTGCTTACTATAACTGCATAGTGCTGTAGTGTCATACACTAGTTAGGTAGGGGTTCTACTCCCAAACATGATGTGTGTGTGTGTGTGTGTGTGTGTGTGTGTGTGTGTGTGTGTGTGTGTGTGTGTGTCTGTGTGTGTGTGTCTGTGTGTGTGTGTTTGTAACCCCTATCCTGTGTGATACCTGTGGCCAATGTGTAGCGGGTTTTGCATTTTCTTATATGGAGGCCATACTATATAACACAATGTCCACTGTACAGAGATAACACATGGGATATGGCTGAGAGGCCAGGGTGCAGAGCCATACCCAGACATGTGACATCAAGGCCAGGCAATCACAGTTAGCAACCCCAGTATTACCCAGAGCACACTCTCACCCCATGTGTCATACACTCACACTTGCCTAGGTAACAGCAAATATGTGAGTAGTACACTGTACACTGGCCACCGATAGTAACTATGGAGTGACAGCGGTGGGCCACAGAGTGCATGCCACCCAATCCATCTGTCCAATATGCACATACGTGCAGACGGTGCACCTCCCCCATGTTCTCCAATGGACAACTGCACCGCCTATGGTGCCATCACATGTGACCCACAAAAGACATACCATGCCTGACAACATGCCCATATGGACTGATGCCACTGACACCAAGGAATGCTGATAGCATGTACACCATGTAGGTGCAGGGAAAAACTGATGGCTATTACCATCTCCCACCACAGGTGGGCAGGACTGGCACATCTGATGATAATCTGTGTCCACAACATGGGCTGGACACCCCAGGTACAGTTCCACATGTCACTGTACATGCATGTGGGAGGTATGCATATCCCAGTCCCAGATGCAGTCCATGTCATGGATGAAGGAACACCGACATGGCAAGTGATGCACAGCAATGCTCACACACAGTAGTCACCCAGGTGACTGGATGGGGGATACAATACCCACCTGAGTGGGAAAATGCAGACACTACATCCCTGAATCACAATGCAGACCATCGTCATATGGCCTGATGCCAAGGTACACCCATTGCCTAGCCATGGACAGCCGTCTGGTGCAGTCGAACACCACACACCTGTGCAGACATGCACACATGCATATCAGTAGTGGTAACCTGTGTGTTGGTGTGTGTGTTGCATGCTGCAGATGGTCACATCTACACTCCCTACAATCCCCATGGGCATACTGCAGCATGCTGTTTGATGTCAGACACCTTCCCATACTCTTCGCCTGTACAGACCCCGTATGACCTGTGTGGTGCATGGGATATCTGCACATTGAAGTGCTGTGGCAATCCCACAACCAATGAGTTGTACACCTGGCCCTGCCATGTGTGTCAAAGTGTGTGTGTCCTTGTGAGAGTGTGGCTGTGTTAACACTGGCACCTGTTCATGCCAACAGGCACGTGTATGTCACCTACCATACAGCTACTGTATCCTTTTTGCAGATGTCACTCACCATCACATATGTGTTCTGACTGCTCTACAACAGGTAACCCATGTGGTGCATCCAATAATTGCAGCAAACTGTGCTAGCACTACATAGTCGTCAAGAGTTTGATACCTTGTGCTGCTAGGTGTGTGACACAACCATGCCTCTGTTTTACTCTCCCACCCCTCCCTGACACGTATTAACCTCTGTCTGCATCCCCCACCCCCTCTCAGGTGGACGTGAAGACCCACACCTGCTTTGCTTAGGTGGCAGCAGCATGCATAATGTAGGTAATGCACATGATCAGTTGATGGCTTCTACATGAATCACAGCTCTCCCCTAGCTGATTGCATGTGAAACAGCTGTGGTAACATACCCATCACCAATTGTATGGAAACACACTCCAATACCCAGGAACATCATGGTGGTGTTTGCCCTTGTCACCCACTGTGTGCAGGAACTAGATCTGTTGCGTGCCAAACAGCATCCCAGAGGGATTGCGGTGTACCTCTAACAACATACACTGTGGAAACAGTGCACCAAATGGGAGGTGGATGTGCCTGACCTGACTACAGCCTGTAGGTGCCGCTATACTGCATTTGAAGTAATGTTGCTTTCACAGTGTTTGTGTGGATATGGCTGATGTACATGTTTCAGTACCTGCCATGTCAGTACCATGCTGATAGGGAATCACCATCTGCAGGGTCATCTGCAGCCTGGGCAGTGTTGTGTCCATGGCTGCATGTGTCACCCACGGAGCATCTAGCTGTCGACTGCTGAAGGTAGTGTGAGGGTTGCAGTCAGTAGATGCATAAAGCTGTGGTAGTCACAGACGTCATATCCCTCAAAGGACATATGTTGCAACAACCCTGTAACAACAGTAAATGTATGTGGTCAACACAGCAACATGTCAATATTGGTCCTGTGTATGTGCTCCCAGCCACACCTCTGTCAACCTATGCACATATGTCATGCATGAAGTGCTGCATATGTGCTGTACACCATACTTTGTGGCATCATATTTGAGAACAAGCAACAGATATATCTGACTGCTACACATGTTATGTACAGTAGGGGTTACATGGCATGACATTACCTGCACATTCTGAGGATGTTCATACAGTACTGAGGTCTGTGTACCTATGGTGAATGTTGACAGTGTGTGTAGTGTTGATATGTACCTTAGCCTGTGTACAGACTGTGGTAGATGACATTGTTCTAGTTCCCCTACTTTCAGATGTTACATGCTGCCCCACTGTATGGTACTGTAGTGGCATACATGTTTGTAGGGCCATAAACACACATGTTACATACCACAGACACCCAACAGACCAAACTGTGTAGCAGGCCAGTATATGTATGGCAGTCTGTGAGTGGCGCATAACGAGAATGGTGTCAAGCACACAGTCCATATACTGTCATACCATGCTAGCTAACCATATGTGAGTGTGACTGTGTTCACAGTGGTTGTGGATATGCACTGTCACAAAGGTGTATCCTACCCTGTGCTATGACAGGCCTGTGGAGCCTGCTGTATATGCAGTTCCATGTGCATTCCTCTTTGGGAGGTGTAGGCCAGTGTTGAGCCAGTCTGCCTGCAGCCTACACAGTGCATTGTGACATGCCTAACAGCTGAGTGTACCTACCCAGTGGGATGTCATGTGCAGATACTAGCCAGATGTCCCGCTGCCGGACCTCCCCTAACAGTCATGTATGTCAGACAGGGCAGTGGGATGCAGTGTGGATGTATGTCAATACCTATTGTGTAGTATGTGCCCATGGCACCCCTGTACCAGCAGTCATACCATTACAGGCCAGACAGGGGTGTGTGAATGCATGATCTATGGTAGACATTATATACCTGTCGTCATGTGTTATACCCATCTACATGGCCATTCACATCCATATTGTGAGCCATGTTACACATGGGTAGCACTAAGGGCATATGTGTATACCTCTGGAATGTACACACTATGTCAGACCCCCACATATATTGGCCAATATCTCTGCTGTAGTCCACAGTGGCATTACATGCTAGCAGCAGAACTGTACACTGATGTCCTTTGGATGTTGTTCAGTAACCAATGGCACACATGTTATGAGCAGATGTGACCTGCCACACACACCATGTCTGTGAAGACAATCCCAATGACAGTAGCAATAACCTACTAGTATAGCTGCTAGAGATACTTGACATCCCCTGCAAATATGACATTGGGGACATATGGGCTGGGGTGGCCTACACTTCATGTCCAGGAACTATGGTGGGAATATATGTACATTTACATATCCAGATAGCCAGATATATGATTACATATGTGTACTAACACTGTCATGGCAACCACCTACTATTGATCTCCACATCATGCGTGCGTGGTCCCATTACATCTCTTGTGTGATGGGCATCCATCCCATGTGTGGGCAGAAGTGCTACTGACAGCATGTAGCAATACCCCATACAGGAGAACTGGCACAGTCAGAGCAGCCACATATTTGTGGGAGGATCAGGAAGTACAGACAGACTGTGAGTGGAGTTGTGTTATGCATTGTACAGTACTGGTGTTAAAGGGTGTGGGTGTACATACTAGTTTGCCATGGAATGCAGTCTATCTGCATAGCACACAACTGTGGGCCTACCCTCATGCTGACCGGAGCTGTGCCTATCCTGCCTTGTCTGTCCACCACACAGGTCTTGTGTCAGATAATACACTGGCAGTGTGTGTGTTGCATACCGGTACCTGACTACATCCATGGTCGTCCATACCAGCAATTCCCTGACTAAGGGCATGTTACAGACTATCCTGTAACACCTGCAACTTGCGTAGTTTATGGCAATAGTTGTCCACATATGTGCCTGTATTCCAGCCTTTGTCTATAACCTACACACCAAGTTGTGCACATATGTCATGTTGTCAGTGGTTGATCCATAGTGGGCTGGGAGTATAACACACTGCCATGTCTGCCATCAGTCCATTGCTGTTGTAAACCCCACACATATGGTGGGGCTGGGGCCATACATGTGTGGGCGCCACCTACAAAATACATGTGTGCCCGCATGCACTGCAGAGCCCATGTATGTAACAGTGGTATATGGCCCTGTATAATTGAGTCCAGGGGGGAGCACCAGAAAAGACCTAGGCTGCTACAAAATGTGGGGTTATCAGGGCTGACCAACCTTAAGGTATCTTAATGTACAGTACCACATACTTCACCTATATACACATTACTGTCATGGCTCTGGGTACTGCAGGACTACTGCCCCACCATACAGACTGTTCTGTGTGTTGGTGTGCATGTGAGGGTGTCAGTTATGCCAAGTTATGAAGAAGTTACAACCCATGTGGTCATATGACGTCCATACCACCTACTGAGTTTGTACAGTGTGTAGATAGCGGCTGCTGAACTACACACCTGGAGTACATACTGTCAATTGTTAGGTATCCCGTGGCCCAGTGTGTCTTTCCTATTGTAAAATGTGGATGGCTTGGCCTGGACAGCAACAGCTGTGAACCTATCCAACCTACTGTAAGAGTGTAACTGGTCCACTGTAGCATCACTCTGTTGATATAGTTGTTAGTGTCTGAACAGCTATATGGCATGGCATGTAGAACTGTAATAGTACACAATGACAGTTACCATGTCAGCAAACCTGTGGGTGTTGGTTTGCCTATGATCTCTCTGTGGGTGTATGTTACAGGCAACAGTTGTCATTTGTATGGGTGGCACATGCAGTGTCCAGATATGCAGGGGTCAAATACAGGCATAGTGGATGTTCCATATCGTGTGCACCTACTGCTCATGTTTCGTACTGTGCATATAACTGTGTGTATGTGTGGTCACATGTATATGTACATATATATATATATATATATATATATATATATATATATATATATATATATATATATATATATATATATATATATATATATATATATATATATATATATATATATATAATTATGTACATGTATACCTGTATCTGCATATCTGTGTCTGTGTATCTGAAGCCTGGTAATATTGATGGCATCCACATAATACATTCCCTATGGGAGCCAGAACGTACTGCATGATATGTTACCAATAACAGCTTGACATCATACAGGTGGGATGTAGTACAGGTAACATCATGTGCCCATGTTGCCACTGGCCCTGGTTATGGGATCGCCAACACTTGGTAGCGTATTGCAGGATGGATGGATGTGTTTGGCTGGGGGGATGCCTATTTGTTCGACTCTTATAGTGTGTGGTGCCTCTCAACCCCATTAACATAACATGTAGCCTGTTACACTCCAGTCCCTAAAAGCTACATGTGTTTTACAGTACCAGCACAACAATGTTGCACCAATGGGTCAGTAGGCTTGGGAATCCTATTGAGGTCTGCCATGTGTGTGTATATGTGCATGTGTGCTTATCTGTAGGGTACACCGATCTGAGTCCACATACTCTTATTACAATACACATTGCCACACAGTAGTACGGATATTGTTGTTGTCACCCATATGTGTGGCAATGCAATGCAACAGCCTACTATGCCTGTGGCATGTGCATCACATGCATATCCCTGTGTTACCACTGTTGTGATATGCAATGGGTTGTTTTTGTGTCATGGCCACTGTGTGATAGTGGGTATGTCAGAGTATCTAGATGGGTTCTAGTGTGTATAATACCCAGTGGGGTATGTGGGTGCAGTGTACACTGTTTTTAAACCATGGTAAACCTGGTATATCGCCCATGTACCACTCTCAGGTGGCTAATGTCACCATCACCCATACAGGTAACAGAAAACAGGATACGGCCCAGTTACACATGTGCTGTGTGCAGCCTACTTGTAACACATTAGTTACATGGACTAGTTAGCAACTATACAACCAGGTCTCTAAGATGTGTGTCTACACGTTATGTGTTGGCCAATGTGTATATGATGGCATGACCCACTATGTATTCACCATATACAAACATTACATCCCCCATTACCATATCGTACATGTCTGTGGATGGTCTGCATGTAACACGTGACCTGGTACACACCTCACCCTACAGATGGTGTCATGTGTGCAATGATAGCCACACAGTTCATTAGCACTACATACCAGGGTTGGGGTCTAGACACAGCATCACCAAGTCAGGATGTGTGTGTATGTGGATGGTTTGATATAAGGGTGCAGATTATACCTGTACCAGCAGGCCACAGTCACATTTGCATGGCCAATAGCTGTTATACATACCTGTGGCATGTGTGCATAAGTACACCACATATGTCACAGCCATGGTGTCACCACACTGACATACCCCTGTGGAATGACTGCGGACCATCCTCCTGCTGACACATGTATGCCTACAGCACAAACAGATGACAGTATGGGGATATCAATTGCTGTTACCAACAGCTGAGATGCATCCTAGCTGCATGGCTACACTACCTGACATGTATGCAGTACACATTACCCCTGACTACATTCTACACTGCTGTACATTGCAGCACCCCATTACAGTCACTGTGTGCATCAGAATCATGTTAGCCTGTCCCTGCATCGATGTTATGGATGGCAGGGATGTTGCACAGGTATCATCATATGCACAGGGTGTGTGAATGTCATCCTAGCTGCATGGCTACACTACCTGACATATACGCAGTACACATTACCCCTGATTACCTTCTACACTGTGGTACATTGCGGCACCCCATTGCAGTCACTGTGTGCATCAGAACCATGTTAGCCTGTCCCTGCATCGATGTTATGGATGGTAGGGATGTGGCACAGGTATCATCATATGCACAGGGTGTGTTGCAGGTGTGCCAGAGGCCGAGGGTGGTCCAAACATGTGTCACCATGTGTGTGGGGGAGGGGTGTGGTTCATTGATTGGGGCATGATGATGTGGTGTGTGCCAGTATGGGGATGCCCTAGGTGTGGTTGCATAGTGTGTGGGTATGCATGCACACAGTTCTGCCATGTGGCTGCCCCACATGGGTAATGCTGGACAGCTGCAGACCATACCTGGCAGGGTGTGCAGTTCAGTGCCTCCTGCCACAGACATGCCAGCTGTGACTGCCAGGGCTTCCATTGGCATGTGCAGGTACAGACCTTGAGGTGCTACTCTCCCCTGATGATGACATATGTCCACAAGAACCATGTCCCTCCTGGGCCTGGCCAGGGCCATGTGCACATGGCCTGCTGTGGTGTGGTGTGGACAGCAGCCCCTGTGGTGTGCTGGGGCTGGTACTGCCAGTACGGGAGGGGATGTGCGTCCTGGCATGTTCACGCTGACTGCAAGCTGCTGGTGTCTCTGGCCTACGTCCATGCATACCTCACACCACTCTCTCCACACATTCTAGCACAGACATACCATGGTTGAGGATGCCAACCATCTCACCCCACCATCTATCCACGACCTCAATATAATCACGGAAGGCAACAGTGAGTTCATGGAGGTTGACACTTACAGTTGCAAAAGCAGACCTCTGCAGCCTCAGGACCTGTCTGGAGTGCATTTCCATATGTGCCTGTGCCTCCATTACAGCCTGAAACATGCTTCTGGTGGTACTAGTTCTGGTGCCTCTGCCAGGGGCAGGATGACCTGCGGTCCTCCCACAAGCACCACGGTACATCTGCTGATGTGCTGGCCTTCTGGTCATCTGGCTATGCTGACTGTGACCTGACACAGTTGGCATGGACACCACACTATCATGGCCATTGCCACTAAGTGTCACCTGTCCCTCTGCTATGGCCACATGTGATGGGTTTGTAGGGGCACTGTAATTGTGTGCGGGCTTGGAGTGGCTAGGAGGGTGATGACACATGTTGGCACAGTGTCGGCCTCTGACAACCCCACCTGTGCCTCACCTGTACCTTCATCATCATCGGTGTCTGTGGGGACACCTACATCAGTATGTGTGCAGGAGGGACCCTGACCCACCTCGCCACCTGTGGGGGAAACAAATACACATGTTAAGACCTGTACAGCAGTGCATAACAGTACACACACCCACACACACTCACACTGACAGCCACCTTACTACCTCACCTTCCCTGTTTTTGCAGACAGTCCCACAGTCAGTTACATATGTTTCCCTTCCTGCATGGCATTTGCTAATACGCACATATCACTACAGCCCATTAACATATCATCCCTCCCCATGCCTACACATGTGGTTACCACACCTGACCTGTTACTCTATTGCCTCCCTGACCTGGGTGGGGTAGGTTGTACATGGCTTCACAGCTGTCACCCTGTATTACCCTGTGTATGGGCAGTAATGGTGTATGAGGCCCCTATATGGTTGGGGCTGCTACACTCACTACATATGTCACACACCAGAGCCTCAGACTACAGTCTTGCTCAGTCCATGCCACACCTGCTGCACAAGCAACCCATCATGCAGATGACAGTACTACCTGGATACACTCACAGATGTGCTGTGGTAATTCCCCATTGCATTTGTAGTGCTGCATATGTGGGTAGCCGGTTACCTATCTGCTGCTGGCAATATGATGTGTATACCTGGTGTGTACTGCACCTCCCAATGCATGCTCCATGCTGCAGACCTTGTTATGCAATCAGCTGTCCTATGTTCACATACCTGACAGGTTGTCCTGGTGTCCCATGTCTCTCTCTATGTATGGCATAATCCCAAGGAGAAATACCTCCATGTGGTCAATCCCAATATTGCCTGTGCATACATGGACACACACACACACACACACACACACACACACACACACACACACACACACACACCTGACATGCATCGTCCACACTCCACTAGATTGCACTTACAAACATAACCGAGTCACACATACACACCCCACACTCCTACATGTGGAGTTGCACAATATTTGTACACACAGTTCCCAATAGCCTTCTGTCAACATGCATTACACATGGTGCTCAACAGCATGCAGTGCAGCTATAGTGACATCATGCTAGTGGCAGTATAGATGTGTGTGAGGCATGGACTTTTTTGGTTGGTGATAGCCCCTGCCCATGTTAACACTGCACCCATGTACAAAGTGTTACTGTGGCCTGTTCCACACCCTGCCTTGTACTGTGCACCATACCTCGCAGGTGTAGAAACCATTGATACGTCTGTAGTACTGTGTCAGTTATGTCAGCTCCAATGCTCACAGCCCCTGTGTGTTGTAGCAACGCATATCTGGAATGGTATGTGAGCAGCTACCAGTTGTGGATGCCTGATGTCTGCATTACAAATCACATCAGCAGTGCATGTATGACCAGTACATGACTATTACACTGACAACCAGCGGACCTTACCATGGCTGTGAGGGGTGCCCTACACAGGTGCCAGACCTCTGCATGATTGCAAGGTCTACTCATGTGCACATCCCTTGGAGTGCACACACTGCTGTGATGAGTGGTGTGGGGTCAGGTTTATGTCTGCAATGTTTACTTAACCTGCTTGTGTGCAGCTGCAACCATGGTGGTGTTGAGTCACACAAGTCCCTACTGTAGACCATGAGTTCTGCCACATGTCACATCCCTGTGGACACATTGCATATTAACAGGATGTTAGTTATATTGCATGTGTCTGTTGTACCCTTCTGATACTGCAGCATTGTCTCTACTGTGATGCAGTGCATTACTCAGCAAGAAAACGTGAACGTGTACAGCATGCAGTATGGGTAGGTGTGTTAGACTTGTGCATGGGGGATAGCCCATAGCTATTACATGCCCAGTTAATCATCATGCATGAACACAAACCATACTTGCCAGCTACAGGCTGCTGATGTGGTTGTATCCTGGAGGGACCTACATAGGAGTGCAAGAAAGCTGATGTCAGTGGCCACAGCTGTGGCACTCATAACAGGTGAGTGCAGCATTACGTTACATCAACAGTAGACTTACACAATATTACAGCTTCTACACAACAGTTTATTACTAATACATAGCAGCAAACAAAGTATATGACATCTCAGTTTTGCATGTTGTACCTGAACAGCTGCAGATGCATACACACTTGTGGTGTACCGATGTGCCCTGGGGCCTTACCTGCACGCTCCTCAGCTGGTGTGCCATTGGCATCCACCTCCAAGATGTGTCCTGCCAGGTGTTGATGTTGCGGGCAGACAGGTGCCACTAGGCTGCTGAGAAGTTCCTCCATACAGGTGAGGGGTGGATGGGAGGGTTGCCACCCCCCTGTTGCAAGGTAGTTCCCCCTTACGGCAGATGCACACTGATGTACGTGGTGAAGCAGGTCGGTGCAATGATGCCAGACCTGCTCATAGCTGCGGTTATGCAGTCCATCCCTGACCCTGTGGACTAGCTCATTCCACAGGGTGGTCCTCTCCTGCTGGGGTTGTCCAGCCATAAAGAAGTATGTAGTGCTGTATCAGGTGACCGATGATGATAGCCATTTCTGTGGTGCTGTATGAGGGAAGGCAACAATGTGACATGATTCCTGGAAGACATAAAGATGGAAACAGTTCTGAGTCACCCATACAGCAGGGTTACCATAGTTCTTAATACACATATATGTCTCCCCCCACCATATCAGCTACAACAACACGTTCGCAGTCTGCATGTGTTATGTCAGCTGCTTACCTGCCATTGGGACATATGTTCTATTGTACAGAGCTTTATGCTATGTGTATGTGCCACGCTTTGTGCTATGTGTTTGTATCCATGCTCCCTGTGGGGACACTTATATTTGCTAGCCTGTTACAGACTATTCCACCTGCATGCCATTGTCAGTGCCACTATATATACATATATATATATATATATATATATATATATATATATATATATATATATGTGTATGAATATGCATCTATGTACATATATGTGTAGATATATGTTGTACGTTGTTGATATACCTATGTCTATATGAGTGTCTGTATCTGTACACATACACGTCACAGTCCATATCACACAGATATGTGGAGTGCATACAGACATCCGGTCCACATTCTGTAACCGTCTTTCATTCACAGCTGCACTGTTCTGCCTTGCTGCAATACAAACAGGTGCCACATTTGAACACAGCCTAACATTAGGGTGGTAACTATGGTGTGAGATTGCTGGTACACCTGTTACACACCTATGACATTTGTGCATGCTACATTACATATTCACATGACTGTTCTGCAAGTGCTGTGCATTGACACACATGTGTCTATCATGACAGCAGTACAGCCACCAACAGCTATTCTCCACACTAACATAACATGCACAGATATTATGTCTGACATCTTTGTCATTCATTGCTGATCTGCACAGTTGCCGGTTATGTCCCACTGCTTAGAGGGACAGACATTATTGTCCAGCACAGTTGTTCAGTGGAACATCATTACAGGGACAACTACAGATGGCACATATCAAACATTCTACATCATACATCCTATTAAGCTATACCATATCCTACATCAAATTACATACAGTTATGTTTTACATGCCGTTTAGTGTTTGGACGGATGTGATGCCTTTACGGTTGTGGCCTGTAGTTCTGTGTTCCCCACTGTGTAAGTACCATGGTATACGTTTGTTTTCTATTTCCTTTTTTTTTTTTTTTGTTGGTTTCCTCTTTTTTCTTTTATTTTCTCTCTCTCTTTCTCTCTCTCCCCAGTAGAGTGAATGAGCTCAAGCAAAGATAACAAGTTATGCTAAAGACCTGTTGTACCAAACCAGATAAATACGAAAAATAAAGTACAGGTCACCGCTGAATTATTCTTTGTGGAATCTCCTTTATTAAAAGTAAGCGCTTTCGGAATAATCCTTCATCAGACATAATTCAAAGTAACAAAAGCAGCCATATTTAAAACACAGATCATCCAATCACTTACTCCTAAAAGCCCGCCTTTTTTGTAAAGCAGGTTTAATTGGTAAAACATCATTAAGACCAGGTGGTCTATGTGCTCTTAAATCTACTATCCACTTGGATTCAGCTAATGCTGCTCTATGCTGAATGCCCCCCCCCCTCTCATTAGTGGCAATATTTACAATGCATCTGAACTTAAAAGTGTGTGTGGGATTAATCTCTATATGTCTGAATAAAGCATTGCTCACTTGACATGTTCTAATATTACTAATATGCTGTAAAATCCGAACCTTCAGCATGTTATTTGTCATACCTACATAAAAACTTTCACATTGTTCACAATTGGCCATATATACTAAGTGTTTTGTCCTGCAAGTAGCCCTCCCTTTAAATATAAAAGTTTGTGTCTTATCAGGATGTTTATATTCAGTGTCGCTATTAATATATTGACAAGCCTTGCAGTTGCCACAGGGATATGTGCCTGCTCTAATATCTATTGTAGGTCTCCTATTCAAATATGTCTCCTTACATAACAGGTCCTTGAGATTGTTGTTTCTCCTATAATTAAACATGGGGCGTTCCGCCACTACGTCCTTAAGACTAATATCACTTCTTAGGATATTCCAATTGTTCTGAACTATATTACATATGTCTTTAATATTACTACCATACGTAAAAAGTATTTTAGGTTGTTCCTTCCTGCTACTACATAATCCTGTATCTATTTGTCTGCCAATAACAGGGCCTTGCATCCATGGCCTATTCTTTGTCTTCCTATGTAATACATTGTTACTAACCAGCTTACTAACCATGTTCCTCTCATAGCCCCTATCCAAAAAATGTCCACTCAGCCTAGAAAGTTCCTCATCACAATAAGTATCTTCAGAACATACCCTAGATATCCTACCCACTTGGCTCTTGACAATATTGGGAAAGATATGCCTCAGGTGCATGCTGTCATAGGATAACAATGCATTTTGCCAACATTGTTTCCTGTACAATTTCGAAGTGAAACCAAGGTTACTCTGTTCCACACAAACATCCAGGAACTCTATCTGAGTAAAAGAAGTTTTGGCACTAAAGGTCAAAAAAGTGGTGGTGGTGTGGAGAAAGGCTAAAAAGCTCTCAAAGGTAGAAGTATCCCCATCCCACAAAATAAAAACGTCATCCACAAATCTGACATACAAAACTATGTACTTATTCCATTCCTGATTATTAAGAATTTCCTTGGTTTCCCATTTGGACATAACCAAATTTGCATATGTATTAGCACAGGGGTGCCCATAGCTACCCCTGTGCTTGTCTATATGGACCCTGGTCCTATAAAGACATTGTTGTTCAATACCAAAGCTAGTAAATTCTCCACAACCAGTCGCTTATGCTCAGTTGCTCCCAATCTACTTATTACTTCACCCACTGCTGTTATCCCATATTGTTGTTCAATAACGGTAAACAAACTGTTGACATCCAGTGTAGCCATCAATAATCCACCATGTTTGGGCTTGGTGGCAGCTAATAGCCCCAAGAAATGCCCTGTGTCTCTTAGAATGTTATCTATCTGTTCTAAATATGGTTTAAGTATAAACTCCAACCATATAGAAATATTCTCAGTGACCCACCCTCTCCCCGAAACAATGGGTCTGAGTGGTGGGTCTGTCAATGATTTATGTATTTTGGGCATGGCCTTGAATACAGGCGTAACTGGTTTATCTACCTTGAGGAACTCATAGACTTCATGTTCTAACAAACCCTCTCTAATAAATTGTTTAACTGACTATGTACATTATCTATAATCATTCTAACTTGTAAAGGGTTGATGGGTACATATGCTCCATCTAAAGTCAGTGTGTCTAACAATTTCCTTTCATACCAACATGTATCTAATACAACGATGGCTCCCCCCTTATCAGCCATCTTAATGGTGATTTCTTTCTTGTCCATAAGGCCATGTAAAGCAGTCCTTTGTGTCGGTGTAAGATTATAATATCTATTAGCACTTCTCTCCTCGAAATATTTGAAAAGGTCATTCGCACAAGCATTCATGAACAAGCTAAGTGTTGGTGTAAAATTGGGAGCAAATGTGCTAGGGGTCCTAGGACCTATGGCTCCATGGGTTTGGTTATTAAAAATCAATTTTAACATCACGCTCCTACAGAATAACATCAAGTCAAATATAATATCGCTATATACACACTTATTGCTAGGAACAAAGGTCAAGCCCTTGTTTAAAATCTCTAGCTCATCGGTACTCAACACATATTGAGATAAATTATATACAATGCCATCAGACATACTGTTAGTCAATGTAGAGTCCTCCGACGCTTTCATACCATTTCATACCAACATGATGTCAGTGGCCACAGCTGTGGCACTCATAACAGGTGAGTGCAGCATTACATTACATCAACAGTAGACTTACACAATATTACAGCTTCTACACAACAGTTTATTACTAATACATAGCAGCAAACAAAGTATATGACATCTCAGTTTTGCATGTTGTACCTGTACAGCTGCAGATGCATACACACTTGTGGTGTACCGATGTGCCCTGGGGCCTTACCTGCATGCTCCTCAGCTGGTGTGTCATTGGCATCCACCTCCAAGATGTGTCCTGCCAGGTGTTGATGTTGCAGGCAGACAGGTGCCACTAGGCTGCTGAGAAGTTCCTCCATACAGGTGAGGGGTGGATGGGAGGGTTGCCACCCCCCTGTTGCAAGGTAGTTCCCCCTTACGGCAGATGCACACTGATGTACGTGGTGAAGCAGGTCGGTGCAATGATGCCAGACCTGCTCATAGCTGCGGTTATGCAGTCCATCATTGACCCTGTGGACTAGCTCATTCCACAGGGTGGTCCTCTCCTGCTGGGGTTGTCCAGCCATAAAGAAGTATGTAGTGCTGTATCAGGTGACCAATGATGATAGCCATTTCTGTGGTGCTGTATGAGGGAAGGCAACAATGTGACATGATTCCTGGAAGACATAAAGATGGAAACAGGTCTGAGCCACCCATACAGCAGGGTTACCATAGTTCTTAATACACATATATGTCTCCCCCCACCATATCAGCTACAACAACACGTTCGCAGTCTGCATGTGTTATGTCAGCTGCTTATCTGCCATTGGGACATATGTTGTATTGTACAGAGCTTTATGCTATGTGTATGTGCCACGCTTTGTGCTATGTGTTTGTATCCATGCTCCCTGTGGGGACACTTATATTTGCTAGCCTGTTACAGACTATTCCACCTGCATGCCATTGTCAGTGCCACTATATATATATATATCTATCTATATATATATATATATATATATATATATATATATATATATATGTGTGTATAAATATACATCTATGTACATATATGTGTAGATATATGTTGTACGTTGTTGATATACCTATGTCTATATGAGTGTCTGTATCTGTACACATACACGTCACAGTCCATATCACACAGATATGTGGAGTGCATACAGACATCCGGTCCACATTCTGTAACCGTCTTTCATTCACAGCTGCACTGTTCTGCCTTGCTGCAACACAAACAGGTGCCACATTTGAACACAGCCTAACATTAGGGTGGTAACTATGGTGTGAGATTGCTGGTACACCTGTTACACACCTATGACATTTGTGCATGCTACATTACATATTCACATGACTGTTCTGCAAGTGCTGTGCATTGTCACACATGTGTCTATCATGACAGCAGTACAGCCACCAACAGCTATTCTCCACACTAACATAACATGCACAGATATTATGTCTGACATCTTTGTCATTCATTGCTGATCTGCACAGTTGCCGGTTATGTCCCACTGCTTAGAGGGACAGACATTATTGACCAGCACAGTTGTTCAGTGGAACATCATTACAGGGACAACTACAGATGGCACATATCAAACATTCTACATCATACATCCTATTAAGCTATACCATATCCTACATCAAATTACATACAGTTATGTTTTACACGCTGTTTAGTGTTTGGACGGATGTGATGCCTTTACGGTTGTGGCCTGTAGTTCTGTGTTCCCCACTGTGTAAGTACCATGGTATACGTTTGTTTTCTATTTCCTTTTTTTTTTTTTTTTGTTGGTTTCCTCTTTTTTCTTTTATTTTCTCTCTCTCTTTCTCTCTCTCCCCAGTAGAGTGAATGAGCTCAAGCAAAGATAGCAAGTTATGCTAAAGACCTGTTGTACCAAACCAGATAAATACGAAAAATAAAGTACAGGTCACCGCTGAATTATTCTTTGTGGAATCTCCTTTATTAAAAGTAAGCGCTTTCGGAATAATCCTTCATCAGACATAATTCAAAGTAACAAAAGCAGCCATATTTAAAACACAGATCATCCAATCACTTACTCCTAAAAGCCCGCCTTTTTTGTAAAGCAGGTTTAATTGGTAAAACATCATTAAGACCAGGTGGTCTATGTGCTCTTAAATCTACTATCCACTTGGATTCAGCTAATGCTGTTCTATGCTGAATGCCCCCCCCCCCTCTCATTAGTGGCAATATTTACAATGCATCTGAACTTAAAAGTGTGTGTGGGATTAATCTCTATATGTCTGAATAAAGCATTGCTCACTTGACATGTTCTAATATTACTAATATGCTGTAAAATCCGAACCTTCAGCATGTTATTTGTCATACCTACATAAAACTTTCACATTGTTCACAATTGGCCATATATACTAAGTGTTTTGTCCTGCAAGTAGCCCTCCCTTTAAATATAAAAGTTTGTGTCTTATCAGGATGTTTATATTCAGTGTCGCTATTAATATATTGACAAGCCTTGCAGTTGCCACAGGGATATGTGCCTGCTCTAATATCTATTGTAGGTCTCCTATTCAAATATGTCTCCTTACATAACAGGCCCTTGAGATTGTTGTTTCTCCTATAATTAAACATGGGACGTTCTGCCACTACGTCCTTAAGACTAATATCACTTCTTAGGATATTCCAATTGTTCTGAACTATATTACATATGTCTTTAATATTACTACCATACGTAAAAGTATTTTAGGTTGTTCCTTCCTGCTACTACATAATCCTGTATCTATTTGTCTGCCAATAACAGGGCCTTGCATCCATGGCCTATTCTTTGTCTTCCTATGTAATACATTGTTACTAACCACCTTACTAACCATGTTCCTCTCATAGCCCCTATCCAAAAATGTCCACTCAGCCTAGAAAGTTCCTCATCACAATAAGTATCTTCAGAACATACCCTAGATATCCTACCCACTTGGCTCTTGACAATATTGGGAAAGATATGCCTCGGGTGCATGCTGTCATAGGATAACAATGCATTTTGCCAACATTGTTTCCTGTACAATTTCGAGGTGAAACCAAGGTTACTCTGTTCCACACACACATCCAGGAACTCTATCTGAGTAAAAGAAGTTTTGGCACTAAAGGTCAAAAAAGTGGTGGTGGTGTGGAGAAAGGCTAAAAAGCTCTCAAAGGTAGAAGTATCCCCATCCCACAAAATAAAAACATCATCCACAAATCTGACATACAAAACTATGTACTTATTCCATTCCTGTTTATTAAGAATTTCCTTGGTTTCCCATTTGGACATAACCAAATTTGCATATGTATTAGCACAGGGGGTGCCCATAGCTACCCCCTGTGCTTGTCTGTATATGGACCCTGGTCCTATAAAGACATTGTTGTTCAATACCAAAGCTAGTAAATTCTCCACAACCAGTCGCTTATGCTCAGTTGCTCCCAATCTACTTATTACTTCACCCACTGCTGTTATCCCATATTGTTGTTCAATAACAGTAAACAAACTGCTGACATCCAGTGTAGCCATCAATAATCCACCATGTTTGGGCTTGGTGGCCGCAGCTAATAGCCCCAAGAAATGCCCTGTGTCTCTTAGAATGTTATCTATCTGTTCTAAATATGGTTTAAGTATAAACTCCAACCATATAGAAATATTCTCAGTGACCCACCCTCTCCCCGAAACAATGGGTCTGAGTGGTGGGTCTGTCAATGATTTATGTATTTTGGGCATGGCCTTGAATACAGGCGTAACTGGTTTATCTACCTTGAGGAACTCATAGACTTCATGTTCTAACAAACCCCTCTCTAATAAATTGTTTAACTGACTATATACATTATCTATAATCATTCTAACTTGTAAAGGGTTGATGGGTACATATGCTCCATCTAAAGTCAGTGTGTCTAACAATTTCCTTTCATACCAACATGTATCTAATACAATGATGGCTCCCCCCTTATCAGCCATCTTAATGGTGATTTCTTTCTTGTCCATAAGGCCATGTAAAGCAGTCCTTTGTGTCGGTGTAAGATTATAATATCTATTAGCACTTCTCTCCTCGAAATATTTGAAAGGTCATTCTCAGCGTTCATGAACAAGCTAAGTGTTGGTGTAAAATTGGGAGCAAATGTGCTAGGGGTCCTAGGACCTATGGCTCCATGGGTTTGGTTATTAAAAATCAATTTTAACATCACGCTCCTACAGAACAACATCAAGTCAAATATAATATCGCTATATACACACTTATTGCTAGGAACAAAGGTCAAGCCCTTGTTTAAAATCTCTAGCTCATCGGTACTCAACACATATTGAGATAAATTATATACAATGCCATCAGACATACTGTTAGTCAATGTAGAGTCCTCCGACGCTTGTCTGCGTGTAGATATATGTTGTACGTTGTTGATATACCTATGTCTATATGAGTGTCTGTATCTGTACACATACACTTCACAGTCCATATCACACAGATATGTGGAGTGCATACAGACATTCGGTCCACATTCTGTAACCGTCTTTCATTCACAGCTGCACTGTTCTGCCTTGCTGCAACACAAACAAGTGCCACATTTGAACACAGCCTAACATTAGGGTGGTAACTATGGTGTGAGATTGCTGGTACACCTGTTACACACCTATGACATTTGTGCATGCTACATTACATATTCACATGACTGTTCTGCAAGTGCTGTGCATTGACACACATGTGTCTATCATGACAGCAGTACAGCCACCAACAGCTATTCTCCACACTAACATAACATGCACAAATATTATGTCTGACATCTTTGTCATTCATTGCTGATCTGCACAGTTGCCGGTTATGTCCCACTGCTTAGAGGGACAGACATTGTTGTCCAGCACAGTTGTTCAGTGGAACATCATTACAGGGACAACTACAGATGGCACATATCAAACATTCTACATCATACATCCTATTAAGCTATACCACATCCTACATTAAATTACATACAGTTATGTTTTACATGCCGTTTAGTGTTTGGACGGATGTGATGCCTTCACGGTTGTGGCCTGTAGTTCTGTGTTCCCCACTGTGTAAGTACCATGGTATACGTTTGTTTTCTATTTCCTTTTTTTTTTTTTTTGTTGGTTTCCTCTTTTTTCTTTTATTTTCTCTCTCTCTCTCTCTCTCTCTCTCTCTCTTTCTCTCTCTCCCCAATAGAGTGAATGAGTTAGTTTGAATGGATTTCAGCATGGCTTTTGTAGGTGATGCACATGATTAGGTGACGGGCTCTGCACCAACCAGTGTGCAACAGTTGCTGACTGCATGCAGCCTGCTGTGTTGTGATTCTGTTAACCATTGTCATGGCAATCCAGTACTATAAAATGCTTACTCATGTGGGTATTGTCCCTTCATCTTTCCAGTATGGAGGACATCCTTCCTGCATGTGGGCAGCAGTGTTACAGATGGCAGGTTGCAGTATCTACTACAATGGGGCCTGCAGACACAGGGTAACTACACAATCTTAGGTTGTTCCAGACCTACAGACAGAGTAAGTGGTGTTGTTATGTGCTTTGTATATTGCTGGTCTTGCAGTGTTTGCATGTACATAGTAGTTTAGGATGGAATGCAGTCTGTCTGCATAGCTCTCAACAGTGGGCCTATCCACATGATGGCCAGTGGATTGTCTGTTTGCTTTTGCCTATGCACCACACAGAGCTTGTCCTAGATATATCCCTGGCAATCTGTCTGTTTCATGCTATCAGCTCATGGCTACTTCCAGTTCTGTTCCTGATGTGTTATGCCTATATAAGGGTATGTTGCATCGAATTCTGTAACACCAAAAATGTGCAGGGTGTGTAACAGCAATATTATGAGTATGGCCCTGTGTTCCTGCCTCTGTCCTCCACATATATGGCTGGCTTTTTCCAGCTGTGATACGGTTAGGGGTTATTCGGTATTGGCCTATCATAATATACTGCTGGCATTCATGCTATCACCCCAGTCATATCATGGATGCCCACAACATTTGTTGGTCAGGGTCCATACATGTGACAGATACATAGACATTATCACAGGTAATAAATGTCCCCCTAGGCCTTGACTACTAGGATTAATTGGCGGCTGCTGAACTATATCTGTTATTGTTTATTGTTACCTATCTTAATGGCAAATCTTGTCCACAGTAGTACAAATAGATGGACCTGTCCTGGACAGCATAGTTGGTTATATATATGCACTATCTGCATCTACTTTTCTGTGTGGGCCTTGCATTCCTCACTGATTACATAAGCACAGATCTATGTGCTATCGGTAATGACATACATTATTGTAAAATACACCATTACAAGTTGTATGTGTATACATATCTGTTTGTCAGCTCATGTCCTTTGAATAGTGAGTGGGCTATGAGTAATTCTGTCCTCTTGTTTAAGTGTAAATATCATTTAGTAGGTTATACAGCAAAATGATTTTGTTATACCGATTTCACATGAGAAATAGAATGTGCTGCAGTGAGACCTGAACCGAGAATGCGTGTGCGGAAGGTAGATGCTCTGCCCACTACACTATTGCAGCTCTGTGTAATTTGCATATTTCTAGTTAATGTCATACCCATGCTCCCTTTCCCCGGCCCCGAGCTTCACGTACTCAGCATCCATCCATTCTGCAGTTGCTAGCCCTGCAATACCACACCTCCACACATTTCCCTCTCTGCACATCTCGGTATTCCTCCATATTACTGTCTCGATGCAACCTTCTGCAAGCTCTTCAACAGTTTAGTCCACGTACATTTGAGCCTTCCTGTTATCCACCTCCAATACGGGTGTAAACAATATTGTGAGCCATAAAGTCTGGTGCGTCCCGGCAAGGACGGACCTGTTGTGTCACGAGTACACTTTGCTAGTTTAAACTGTTTCTCCCACTGGTAGCATCCTGCCAGGGTTTCCAGATGCAGTGGTTTGCTCACACACCGGACCAGCCTCATCTCCCGCTTCCACGAATGAACCCCCCCCCCATTCCATGGCCCATTTTCCATTCCGGTCTTCGGTATTATATGATGTTTGCTTGTATTAATGTACATACTTACATACATTTCCTATACTGTTGACTGACAGTGCCGGATTATATGTTTGTGATAACAGCTGCTGATTGTATATCTGCATGCCTTCATGGTAATTCACTTGGACTATAGTGTGCAGGGGGGGGGGCCCTGGGAGTGCTGATTATGTTGTTAGTGGCCACAACAAGGGGTGTGGGCTGCAGCATTCCTAAGGCACTGCGGGAGAAGTGTAGGTGGGTATGAGCTGGTGTGCGCTAGGCTGAGACCTGCTGACCTCCGGTTATGGTGTCTTACACTGGGTTGGCCTCTACATTGCTTAACCAGTGTAGGCATTGCTTACCGCCACCCACACAGGCGTACTCCCACTTGCTGCCACATACCCCCACGCTACTTCATGTACATGTCATTATTATACATGCTTATGTCAGGTGTACATGTCAGGTATGACTGTTCACGAAGGTCAGTGTAAGGTTAAGTGGAATTCCAGTTTAACATTTATGGTTAGGCTACACTCAGGTATTCAGGTTAGGTTTAGTTATGCCATACCTATGTTGTAGAGTAGATGTGAATAGTGGAGGTGTAGGCGGGTAGGTGGAGAGGAGGACATTTTAACTGTATAGCAGGCCATTACACTGACTGATGGAGGAGCGGTAGTGCAGGTTTGCAGGGTGTTGGGATATGTATGTAAGGCAGGACAGGAGGTGTCAGTGTCAGTAGTTGTTGTAGGGGTCTGGAGTGTTGGGTGGGTTGGCGGAATTCGCCAGGTGGTGATCCAAGTGTGCTTGAGTTTTCCCTTCATGTGTTATTTACATGTGTATTCTGGGACAGCTGCGGTAATACACCTGGGTTGGGGGTTACAGATTCTGCCAATATAGTTGTGTGGAAGGTGTCACTTACCTGTGATTGTGAACATGACTACGAATGCAAAAGGAGTTGACAGGTAAGTGGTGTTATTGGGCCACACAGAGGGGCTGAGAGTGGGGACATTTCCAGGGATGTGCAGGACAGCTGATGGGAAGGTCCACAGCTGTCCATTTATTCTACAGTGACAGCTGTGTATATACCCTGCATTTAGGGGTAGGTCTGGACAATCACACCCCTGGGTGGGGGTGAGGACAGCAACATAGCTCTCAACCAATCAGAGACAAATCTCAACAGAATCAGGGACAAATCCTCAAATAATCAGGAGCAATCAGGGACATTTTTTAAATATTTGTACTATTAGCTTGAAACATTTGCAGAGTAAGAAAATGTGAATTAATATAGATTTTCTGACGTAAAACATCTATACCTCTGGATTTCTATCATTATTTATTAAGGGCAACTCACCACCTTTTCTTCAGCAGTCACCAGTTTTAGGAGGGATTAAGAGGGACAGACATATAATCGGAGTCTATATCAGGGACGTTCCTGAAGATCAGGGACAGTTGAGACGTCTGGACAGCAATAATTCCTTGTGATGCCAATTAGTTTGGCTTACATGCCAACAGTGGGGTGTTGCGACCATGTGTTCTTTGGTGTCATTTAGTGGGTTTGCAACAACACATCTGGTTATACCGTCCTTTTCCATGTAAACTAGACTTTGCTGCAGTGGGACTTGTACCAGGTGTGGCTGCTCGTTAGGCGTCAGCTCTGCCCAATGCACACTATTGCTTACATCCCTGGGGTGGTCCACATTGAACCGCTCCAGCCAACACCTGCACATCTAGGCCCATAATTTCATACCCATAATTCCCAAACCTCACTTTCTCTTCAGCAGTCTTCTTTCTCTGGGTGGAAGTCGGGTCTAAACACACCATACACACTGCCCACTCTCCACTTCTCAGGACCCATCGCATACATTGTCTCACCCCATAGGTCATCAGGCTTCCCCACCCTTGTAGTCGGGGAACATGCGTGCCCTGCCGTAGGTTATCTGTGTAATAGCTGGAAGCCCGAATAGCCATAACATTTTTGGGTTGTCCCGCAAGGGACATTCTTGTCTTTGTTTCAAGATTAGATTTGGTGGGTATCTCCCACTGGTAGTATCCTGCCTGTTGTCTGGGAAGCAGTGGTTTGTTTACTTTTATTGTGTGTTTGTATGTTTCACCTGCCTACCTGGGGGGGGGGGGGTTGATGCTATGTACATATATATCTAATGACATATGGATGTATGGGTGTTTTCAGATGTATATATCTACATGTGGGTATTTATATATATGTCAGTCTATGTATGTATACATTTATACCACAGATGGGAGAGGTATACCTCCATGTAGTTATGGGTATATATACACATACATACCTCTACATATTAAAATCTACATCTGGTTATACCATTCTTTGCCATGTAAAATAGACTGTGCTACAGTGGGACTCGTAGCGGGAATGTCTGCCCATTGGGTGGTGGCTCTGCCCAATGAACACTATTTCTTACATCACTGGGGCGGTCCGAATAGACCCACTCCAGCAAACACCTGCATGCCTAGACCCATAATTACATGCCCATAGTTCCCCGACCCGCACCTCCTCTACAGCACTCATCCTTACTCTGAGTGCAGGTCGGGTCTAAACACACCACTACACACTGCCCACTTTCCACTTCACGGGACCTATCTCGTACGTTATCTCGACCCATGGGTCATCAGGCTTTCCCACCCTTGTAGTCTGGGTATGTGCACTCCCTACCTTGATAGGTCATCGCATGGGCTTCCTCCTATAACAAGACATTTTTCAGGTGTCCCACAAGGGACGCTCCTGTCTCTCTTCCAAGATTAGACTTCTCGGGTCCACTGTGTCTCCCCCCGGTTGTATCCTACCTGTGGTCTGGAAAGCAGTGGATTGTTTACATTGTTTGTGGGTTTGTTTGTATGTTTCCCCTGTCTGGCTGGGGGGAGGGGTTCATGCTACGTGTTGCACGTTTCTTGCTTGGGCCCCTCACCTCCATTGGCATGGCCTGTGAACATATGTCATTCTTACGTGCTGTATCTTATCATAGCTATATATCTGTGTATATATATATATATATATATATATATATATATATATATATATATATATATATATATACACACACACACACACACACACACACACACGCACACACACACATGCACACACACACACACACACACACACACACACACACACACACACACACACACACACACACACACACATATATATATATATATATATATATATATATATATATATATATATATATATATATACATATGTATGTGTATATATCTGTATATATATATATATATATATATATATATATATATATATATATATATATATTGCTGTATATATATCTAACAACATGTGGATGTATGGGTGTCTGCATATGTATATATGTATATGCGGGTATTTATTTATATGTCTGTATATGTATGTATACATTTGTACTACAGACAAGGGTAGGTATATATCTATTTAGTTATGGGTATTTATAACACATAAACCTCTACATCTTTAGCTACATATCCAATAATGTTGACTGGTATTGCTGGATACTGTGTTTCTTGTGCTTACCAGCCAACCCTGTGTGCTACGTATGCTTTGTGATACCTACCACTAAATGCATTGGTGTACACAGAGTCACATGTGATCTCTATTATTAGTACCAGGAATGCATTCATCCTATGCGGGATGACCCAAACATTGGGTGTTCAACCTTTGTCTACACCCAGGGTTACATAGGCACCCATGGCTATGTACATGGTCTCCAGTGTGTGCCACACCTAGGATACTTGGGTCAGGACATCATACGTGATGGGTCCCGAGGGGGGGCAATGTGTGGTGGTGTGGTAGCTATGGGCTGGTAACCTGGATAGGGTTGGTGGCTACATGTGTGCTGCGGGGTGGGGGGAAGCAGAACTGTGGGTTATGCACGTATATGTTGGGGATGGCCTGAGTTGGATGGGCCTGTAGCGCTCGACCCACCTAGTGGGTGGGGGACAGGGGTATGTGATGTCGACATGTGACACATAACAGGGGGCTGATTCAATTCCCTAGTTCAATGACAGACGTACAATACTATGAGCTTGGTTGTGTATTGCTGGGTGGACGTGTTTGGCTGGGTCGGGGTATGCAAATTTGTATGTGACATATATTGTTTGGGGCCTCTCAGGACCATTGACCGTGCATGTGACCATATATGTTTCTGTTCAACTACCATTGGTATCTATAGATGTCTGGCCATATATACCTCTGTGGGTATATATTTGCTTACATATGTCTACCTATGTTGGAATATACCTACGAAGACATATATCTGCGTACATATGTCACTTGTGTATATGTGGACATATAGATGTTGACATATATATATATATATGAGTAGTTGTCAGCATTTGCATGTATATCTGTTCATATATTTGTATATATATGCATATATCTCTGGATATTTATATATATGTATATATATCTATATATATATCTATATGTATATATATATATATATATATATATATATATATATATATATATATATGTATATATCTCTATGTGACTACATCTATAGATATGTTGTATCTGTTTAGTTAGTGATATATTTGCAGACACACGCCCATCTAGCTGTAGGTATACATTCTCTGTACTGTTGCATGACTGGGCTGGGGTTATGTTTCTGACAAAATACAATTTCTGCATATCTGGCATGGCTTAGTGACAAATTGTTTCGTGTATGGTGTGCATGGTCCTGGGTTTCGGCCTTGCGGAGGCTGTTTGTTTTGTTGCTGGGCAGAACACTGGCCGTTGGATATGGTGTGCTTAAGGCACTTTCAAGTGGTTGTAAGCGGGTTTGTGCAGAGGTAAGCACTGCTGACTATGGTGCCATTATATAAAGAAATTATTAAAGAAAGGCAAGCAATTTCTTTCTTAAATAATGCCACTGTACAATCACAAGTTGCCCTTGTGATCAAACCATGCCAACCATGAGTAAATCCTGATATACCCACACCTACTCATGGGAATTTCAAAACAAAAAAAAAGAATTTTACTATAATATACTTGATATAGTTACAAGGAATCTTATAATGTCATGTCAATTTAGTCTTAAGATCTTTATGTTTAGTAAGTTATGTAATATTACACATTGATGTTAATTTGTTCTGACAACAATACAAAAAATTCCCTTTTGTTTATTAAGTTACATAGATGTTAGCAATGCACCATATTAAGTTGGGATGGTTTTACTTTCATTCTCTTTGGAAGTATATGATTTCACCAAAAATTATATAGAGAAAGGTTTAGTCTTAATATCTTGATGGTACTTGTGATGTTTTGGCATTAATATCATGCCTTTCAGAATGCCAGTGGAGAGAATGATGTCTTCTTACCAACGGGTTCAATATTTACAAAAAAACAAGAACATTATTTTTAAGTGACATGTTGTTTGAGGCACACAAAACTAAAACTATATGCTACATCTTCATCGAATAATTACATTCCCTACCCAGCAAAATATTTCCTTTTAAAATTGCTTGGATGTCATAGCAAACAACAGTTCTGCCATATAAAAGTTTAGTTGAACAAATCAAATATTGATGCAGTACTCCAAGGGGGGATTCAATAAAGCCTACGCGATCAGTTTTCACTGTGTGTGCAGTAAACTCTGTGTAGTGGCGCCCACTCATGCGCAAACAAGGTAAATACGGTGGCATGCTAATTACAGCATAAGTAGCTGAATTGTATGCTAATCAAGCTAACCAACACGGTGGAGCGATTCAACAAGCTCTAAAGCAACCATGTAGACTCCGTGTTGGTGATCTCTGTGTATTCAAAAACTTTTCAAATACAGCCATGGAAAGAGTCTAGAAGGGCAGAAGAGCAAGTAAAAGTTGTTAGATTTGTACAGAACTGATTTTAACACATGACAGCAGACACATAATTATGGTTCTATACAGGGTGAATGTAACAAAAGGAGAGTAACAACAGCAACATGTCCTTTTTAAGTTCCATGACGTAAATGCAGCTTTGTTACTGCACCCCCAAATGAAGAATACATTTGTAACTAACAGCTAAAAGTGTAATCCCCATGAAACAGACTATCCATAGTGGCCCGTAAGCATATGCAGTATGTAGATGTTGAAATACAGGCATATTTTCTCAAAAACAGAACTCCTCTGTGCAGATATATGCAAGGTAATACCCTCTCTTGTGTGTTCAACATTCGGTTCCCCTTCAGCGTCCCTGGCTACATGGTTGCCAACCATGTAGTTTCAGGGCTGTCAACACAGTGAAGATGCAAATGTGGTCTGAACTCATTAGAATTGCTGAATTCCAATAAATTGGAACCATGTAAGTATGTTTAGATCATATAGGCACTCCCTCAGTGTTTGTTTTCAATGGATGGCAACAGTGAATGATGACATGGGGGGGCTGTAAGTTTAGACTTACAGAGGTATACATGTAGGCCTGTGAAGGTTGGAAAGGCATGTAAGCACTGCACAATTCACATGTTCTGTTTCATTAACATGCAATGTCCTATTAATTTGTTGGCAAAATGTGTTGTCTCTGTCCTCTTTAAGTACCTTTTTAATTATTTTCTCATTATATGTGTGACACAATGCTTACTGTAATCACAGAAAATGGAGGGATGAATTTCACATTTCCCTGTGCTTATCATGTAACTATTTCTATGGCAGCATGTGTATATGTAGGACTGGAGGATGGATGGTCCTGGGTTCTAGTACTGGGTCTGTAACCTATCCTTCACATTTTGTGCTCAGTGTTTGCATGATATCATGGGAATAGAGAAAAGTAATACAGATTTTGCCTGTACTTACCTTATTTACATGGAGGTGTGTGAAGGGGCGCAGAGGTGCTGAGAGGTCCTCATAGTGAGTAGCACACTAATGAGCAAACAGCAGGTGTGTTTTATAGATGCTAATTACAGCATAAGCAGGTGAATTGCATGTTAATGAACCAATCCAACATGGTGGAGCTATTCAACAAGCTATAAAGCATTTATGTAGACCCTACACTGTTTTTTCTCCATACTTCAGTACTATTTGAGTAGAGAAATGTAAAATCTACAGGGACACAATGCTAGGGGCTGCTGCTGCTTTGATCTATCTGTATGTGCAACAGCATGAAGCCAGTGGTACTGCTGCTGATGCTCATAGGACTAGGCTGAGAAGGAGAAGAGTTTTCAGGTCATGGGTAACTTTGCAGATGCTACATGACCTAGAGATTGTAGAGCACTACAGGGTGGACAGGGACCCACTACAGAAACTCCGTGACCTCTGCAATCCTCAGCTAAGAGCCAGAGCCAACCAAGGGGATCCCATCCCAGTGAGAAATAAGGTATGTTTAGCCCTTAGAATCTTAGCTATAGGTACCTTTCAAAGACCAGCTAGGGACATGATGGGTGTGTCCCAGGCATCAGCATCCAGGATCCTCCACCAATTCCTGGATGCTATGCTCACACATGCCAGTGAGCACATATGCTTTGGCTGTAGTTCTGAGGATAGGACCAGCAATATGCAACAGGTCAACAATTACTGCATTACCATGAAGTACCGGTTGACATACATTGCACTCATGTACACATTAAGGCACCACCTGGTGAGCAGGGTAAAATCTATACTAACCACAAGAGATACCACTCCATCAACTGCCACGTTGTGTGTAATGCCTGAATTATCTTGAATGTGTGTGCTGGCAATCCTGGCAATTATTATGACTCCCATATCTAGCACACATCACAGTTGTACCAGATGTTTGCTAAGAGGAAATGTCACACAGGACCATTTACTGAGGGGATGCTGACTATGCACTGGAACCTTGGTTGACGACACCCATCAGAAGTGCACAAACAGCCATGGAAGAATGCCATAATGAGACACATGCTGAAACCAGAAACATCATAGAGTGTGTGTTTGGGCTGAAATCACATCTAATGTGCCTAGATACATCTGGTGGAGCCCTGTAGTATAATCCATGCACATGTACATAAATCTTCAAAGTATGTGCTATGCTACAAAATCTGATACTGTGGAAACAGCTGCAGAAGGATCAGCAAGGGGAAGGGACACACATCCCCCACCAATGCCTAGGTCAAGACAACCAAAGTCAGAGGAAGTCTCGGAGGGGGACACACCAGCTGCTGTGGCTGGGGGCAGACATAGGCGTGCTCAGTATGAACTTGCTCTGGCTAAGAGACAAAGCATAGTACATTCACTGACCACCTAGGTGCCTAATACCTTTCTCCTACTCACATACATATAGTAAAATTGATGCCAGGCAACTCACACAACTTTTACCTCCCCATGTATGGGCTGTGAACTGCTTGCATCAGACAGAGTCAGCCCTGAACTAAAACTGTGTCAACTGCTGCATTTGCAAGGTAAGCCCTGAACCAAGATTGGATTCTTTAATAATAGCATGGCATTTACTTGTATTTCATAACTTGGTACAGTAATCAAGTGAATAGTGGTGTATTTGTACAGAAAGTACCCTAATACATGACAGCAGAGACTTATTTTACTTATACATGTCCATTAGTAAGTAGTGGGCCTCAGGCATCAAAGATTTACACAGTCATATCTCTCAAAAGTACTGATGATCACTGCATGCCCTCACTTTAGCATCATACCTTTGTACTGGTAATTCATTAAAGAGACAAGTTAGAAAGTAATGATACACATTGCAGTTTCTGAGTTCACAACCCTTCCCAAGATCAAACAGGCCAGATGCAGAACAAGCAGAGTAACAAGAGCATCATATCCTTGTTTGTACCATAGCAGGCACTCATCTTTGCTGCTCCCAAAAAAAACAGGCTATGCTTGTTTGTGCCACAGCAGTAACTGAGCTTTGCGCCCCCCCCCCCAAAAGAGTAGTGTACCCTTGCTTGTGTCATAACAGTAACTCACCTATGTTCCACCAAAAGAGCAGTATATATTTTTTTCTGCCATCTAACTTGGCTGTCAGTTGCTGGCAACTGCATATTATTTCCAGTTAATATCACACATTTTAAGGAAAATGATTTGGGATGGCTTACACACAGCATATTTCACACTACTGGTCAGATAAGTCATGAATTACCAAGAAATGCAGAAATGCAAAACAGAGCTGTATATTTGCAAGCATAATCATAGCAGGTTGTTTGATCACTAAGTGTACTATGCCCAAATATAATAAAGATAATTAAACATACAAATAACAGCTAATGGTTTGATAGCAGTGTGCATGCCATTGCAGTTGGTTGTGTGAAGAATGACTTTAGTTCTTTTTTGCAAAGCTGTTTGTGTGGCAAAGAGGAATAAGGCATCCCTCCTGTTTTCTAAAGCAGCATTGGTGTGAGAGTTCAAATCCTGAACTATGTAGAAATATATCATGTATGCTATAATTTTCTAATGTGTATGTCATACATTGCTTTTCATCATTTCACGTCTCTCTTTTTTCATTTCTTATTTTTCTTGTTTTTAATATCACTGTTTGTGTGATGCACCACATAATGCAAACAGTGGAACCAGAGAACAAATAAATGTTAAGCTTGGCTGTAAGTACCTGGTTTGTGTGAAGCACAGCATTGTAGAAACAGCAAAAAACAGATCACCTAGGAAGCAGACAGCCATAAATAGAAACCAGATATATTCAATTAATGCTCTTGGCCATAGTGAAAACCCAGCGTTAAGTATAGATGGTACTGGATTCTAGTACAGAATGTGCATAATTTGTTATACTGCTGTGACAATGCAGTTTACAGCAATAAAGTACAACATAGACAACTGTTTCTTCACTCTTCTTGTGGCAGCAGGTATAAGTCTAGGACTGCTATACACATGGCCCTGGGTTGGAATATAGCATATTCCATACACTATTACTTTTATTTTTTTAGTAATCTATGTTTTATTACATTTATGATCAAATGTATGACTTTGGGTATACTGTGTACTCTAGTGATATAAATGAATTCCTGCTATCTGGACCAGCATGGCCTTCACTTTTGCCAACAACACATACGCATCTGAGTGTACATGCAAGAACTCTGAAACTGCATTGCTTGCCACTACTGTGCTCTGTTTACAGTTGTGCAAATGCAGTGCTGATTACCAGCAGGTATAGGTTATATACTCAGCACTGTCAGATGTTAGCAATGCAACTCGCGTTTGTGCATTGCTTACCTATGTGCAAACAGGTGTATCTCGCATGTGTATACACTTTGTTAACCACCATGCAAAACCATTATTTGTTGTGCTAGGGAATTGCGTATATAATGCTTTATGATTGCTGTTTACTACCCACTTCCTTTGTATGACATTAAATATCTGAAAACATTGCAAACTAAGGGCCCAGTCTAACTATACATCATATATTTACAATACATCCATGTGTGGCCCCCCTACCAACCACTACAACCCTGGGGTCTCAGTACTTTTTCCTACACACATATATAAACCTAATTACAAAGTGTAATATATAATGTTGTGTGCTCCCTCACAGACAAGGCCATTTGTTAGTGCTCACAACCTCACTCCAAAAAACTCAAACATCCAACTATGCTCAATAAGGGTACTTGTATTGTTACACAGCTAGACTTCTAAACAGCCTAGTGTTTTAGACTAGTAGCCTCATATGACACTATGAAGCTATGTGCCTATGCAGGCCTCCCAAGCTGTTTCCCACATGACCTGCTGATGTCATCTACTATAAATGCACTTGTATTCTTGCATAAATCAGACTTACATTGTGGTGCTTGCATTAAGTACTGTGTTCTGCAGACTGTGCTCTTAAGTAGGGGTTCTATTCTAACTGCCATCGACTGTGTGTGTCTAGTCAGCAGAGTACACATGGTGTCCTACAGTTACTTCTCCAATGGCATAGATTGCCAGTATTTTGATACTTGCGCAACACTACACATTCATTTCATGTAGCCTCCAAGCCTGTTGTCTTCCACATGGCCTGCTGATGTCATCTACTATAAGTTCACCTGCACTCCTCATAGGTTCATAGGTTCATAGGAGTTTACTAAGCTAATGCCCACAAGGGCCTTTTTATGCCAAGCCATGCATCCCAAATCTCTGACAAGTTCTTATACTCTTGCTAAGTGTAAGCATGGGCCTGGGCGATGAACCATTTACAGGTTTACCTGCTTGCATCAGAGACATAGATGCCAAACAAGGGATGAATTTCTGATTCCCTGTCTATGTTAGACTTGTGTCATGGCACTTGCATTAAGTGCTGTGTTCTGTAGTCTGTGAACTTAAATTGGTAGGGATTTTGTTCACACTGTAGTTGACTATGTGTGTCTAATCAGCAGAGTAGACATGGTATCTTACAGTTACTTCTCCAATGGCCTGGATTGCTAATATTTTGATACTTGCACAAGCCTACACATCCATTTCTTGCAGCCCTCCCAACCTGTTGTCTCCCATATGACCTGCTGATGTCAACTACTATAAGTTAACCTGCACTCCTGTATAAATCAGACTTGTGCTGTGGAATTTGCATTAAGCACTGTGTTTTGTAGTTCATTTACTTAGATAGGTAGGGGTTCTATTCTCATTGCAGTCTGTGTGTGTGTGTGTGTGTGTGTGTGTGTGTGTGTGTGTGTGTGTGTGTGTGTGTGTGTCCGCGTGTGTGTGTGCGCGCGTGTGTGTGCGCGCGTGTGTGTGCGCGTGTGTGTGTGTGTCTCTGTGAGCTGTTGATCGGCATCACCAAATGCATTTTACACAAACATGTGGGGCATTTATTCTGTCTTTAATCGACACTGCTGATGTCATCAGCTGTAAAGTGTCTCACACACTCCAAGTCAGAATTGAGCTGTGGCGCTTGTGTAAAATACTGTGTTCTATAGTTTGTGTATTTAAGTAGGGGTTCTATTCTCACTGCAGTCAACTGTGTCTATGAACTGTTGCTTGACATTACTGAAAGCATTTTACAACAGCATGTGAGAAACTTATCCCATCTTTAACAGACACTGCTGATGTCATCAGCTATAAAGTGTTGTCTGACACCAAGTCAGAGTTGAGCTGTGACACTTTCATAAAGTACTGCCATTGGAAGTCTGTGTATTATAGGTAGGGGTTCTATTCTTGCTGCAGCCAACTTGGTGTGTGTGATTGTCTGTGAGGTGTTGCTTAACATTACTGACAGCATTTTACACTAGCACGTGAGCCACTTATTCTGGCATCAACAGACTCTGCTGATGTCATCAGCTATATGATAGTTTTGGATATGCAGTAATCCCCCAATGGCATGACCACACAGTGGGTTGGATGCCAGGCAGATGTAACCTCCTCCTTTTGCAGACAGATTACAATGATATGGCTTTTCATCTATCCACATAAATCATGGGAAGGTTTGCAGCCTTTGCATTATGTTGATGAGAAAGGACTGTGGTCTCTTCAGGGACATTTTCTAGATCTAAACTGACAACCCCAGTGGAAGTAAGGCAACCTTCAGTGCTGTTGTGATTTCCTCATCCCAAACAGTAATCACTCACAGCTGCAATCCATTAATAATCTACGCCACATAAAAAGGCAATAGTGTAGCTAGGAAAACTGATGTTGAGGAGAGTTCTACATGTTTGGAACAGCAAGAAAAAGCATTTTCTTCAGAATATCTGTACAGAGGAGTACTGAATCTCAGAAGGTATGGTTCCATTTTGCCGCTTATATACTGCATATGCTGGAATGTAACAATAGTGTGAAGCACAAGCTTTTACATTGTTATCTGTTTGCACTACTTGGAGGTTTACTGATAGTATGGCCATATTTGCCAAGCCATTTCAGAGGTAGACATGACTGACACAACATGAAAATACATTGAAAGGAATGCTTTGTCAGAAATATGTACAAATATTTCAATGACAAGTCCTTTGACAGCACATTTAGCATTTCAAAGATGTTTTTTTAACCAACATGGTTATTTGCCTGTTCTTTTGTAGGGGTGGGGGCTAAGGTGAGTTCCTCTTATGGCATTAACAAGTATATGTTGAGCTTGTTACTCTTCTTGTTTTGCATCCTGCCTGCCTAGTCCAAATGTATGGTGCACATCACAGGTCATGCCATAATATTCAGATCTTAAGAATGTGTGACAGCAGAGCATTTTATTTTCCCTTTCCTTATTTTTCTTCATTTAAAAATGTTCCCACTGTTTGTGTGATGTGCTGTGTAGCAGAAACACTGGAACCAGAGAACCTGGACCACACAGGAAGCAGACAGCCAAACATAGAAAATACTCTGTGCACTATATTGCTGTCAGTGTATTCCTGCTATGTGTACTGGCATGGCCTTCACTTTTGCCTAAAACACATAGACAAAGGCCTGTACATCCAATAACCATGACATTGCATTGCTTGCCAATGTTGCACCCTGCTTACCACCATGTTTGCATGATGGTAATCATCACCCAACATTTTCAAACAGTGTGCAAATTCCCCATGCTGTGACCAGTGCTACCTATATCCTCCTATTGGTGAGCAATGTAGACACCGCTACAAAATCCTCCAGAGGAGGAAGAGGGATACCCTTGAATGTTGGCTCAAGGAATGTAAGGTTGGGGACACCTTGCAGATGTGTAGGTATCAATTACAGAGACTACTTTCAAGAGTTAAAAGCTGAATATAGTCAGGATTAGTATTTATAATGGCATTATGTTCTGTTTTTTCCACAGCTATCATAAAGAGAGAATTGAATTTGAGAAATCATGCCACTTGGCCCAGATGAGAGAAGCATGTGGCATGTATCCATCAGAACACTACTGTTACTTCAACAGTAATAGTTTAAGATAGTTTTTTTGGTATCTTACATAATTATATCAATGTGAGCATGCATATCAAAACTATAAAAGCAAGTATGCATGCATTACTGTGTAGCACAAAGCTGTACTGAAATGTTCACTGTATATGCCATGCTAGACAACATCATGCTGAGAAAACAGCTTTAGCTGGATCAACAAGGTGAAGGGGCATACATACCACTACCACTGGCAAGGTCATCACAGCCACACACAGGTGAGGAGTCAGAGGGGGAACCAGCAGCTGATGTGGGTTTAGGCAGATGTAGGCAGATGTAGGCATGCTCAATATGCCCTTGAATTGGTTAAGAGACAAAGTATAGCACACTCACTCACCACCTAAGCGGCTAAAATATTCCTCCTACAGACATACATATAGTAACACTGATGCCAGGAAATGCTCACAACCTTTACTTACCCATGTAATGGCTGTGTAATGCTAGCATCAGACAGAGTCAGCCCTGAACTAAAACTGCTGCAACTGCTGGATTTAGTAGGTAAGTGCTGAACCTGGAGTGTATTGTATAAGAATACAAATGAATTGTGTATCTTTGTGTGTTTTACTTGGTAGTGTAAGCAAGTAAAATTTGGGTGATTTATACAGAAATGAATTTAACATGTGATAGCAGAGACTTTTGTGACTTATATGTGTCCATTATCAACATCACAGAGTCACAGAATCATACAAGTACTGAAGATCACTGAATGTCCTCAGTTTAGCACCATATGTTTGTACTGGAAAATCATTAAAGAGAGAAGTTAGAAAATAATGAGGCACATTTCAGTTTCAGATTTCACAACCCTCATAAGATCATTAACAATACTGATGCAACAAAAGTTTGATGCTATCAACTGTCTAACTTTCTAAGACCAATATAAGTCAAAGGTACAATTACCAGTTCAACATCACAAGTGAAGATATACTAAGCACAAAATCAGCTGTGCACCCTGAGCACCAGACACAAAGCTTATGCATCCCTGCATCCAAAAGAATGATAAAAGGATATAACAGAGTTATCATAAATTGCACGGGGTGTTGTGTGTGGGGGAGAGGAAGCCTAGGCTGACACAATAGGCCAGCGAGTGTGTGAAAGTAAGAAAGAGATGCAGGCAGACATTTGAATAAAGTAACAAATGGCCAGTTAGACAAAATTGGTTTTAAGCTTAACTGCTGATTGTGTGTTTCTGTATGGGTCCTCCAGGTGAAATTAGTGTGTGACTGTCTGCATGAACACAAAAAAATCTATCTGATAGCTCCATGCCTTGGTATATCTGACAGGTGTCAGCCATGCATGGTAAAGGTGGCAGGTCATACCAGACCATGAGAACTGGCTCTGCCAGGAGTTGGACTGGCACATCCACGCCCATGGCCAGATGCACTGCTGCTACCTGAATGTGACTAATGTCTGCTGGATGAGCTCTACTCATAAGGACACCCAAGACCATGACTCCATGGTCTACCACATCTGGGTGTGGACAAGTCAACCAGTGATGGAGCAGTGGGAGTACTACCACTATGGGAGTGTGATTGGGAGTGGCCATATAAGCTAACAGCAGATGACGTGGCTGACCTATACCCACAAGGATGCCGTTCCCCTCCCAGCAGATGTTCTATCACAGACATTGCATTTTTGAATGTGTCATTTATCTGATCCATTGAATAGGCAACACAGTGGAGGTAGTCACACATGTCAACCTGTGCCACATCTACAACCCTAAGCATTTCTGTGGAGGACTGATAGGAATGTGCCTGTGCCTTCATGATGGCCCTAAACATGCATTGAGTGTCACAGGAAGAGCCACCTAGATCAGGTGGAGGATGGACTGCAGGCTTCCTTTGAGCATCTCTAACAACCGTCCTGCATGGCACCTCACCCACACTTTGGCTATGACCAGAGTCAACAGGCACTGAAGCCACAGTAACCACACTTCCCTGATTGTCTCACCCACCACTTGTCCAATATCTGAAGGTTCACAGGAATGGGTAGACATAGGTCTACTGGCTGTGTCTGATGGAATTGCAGGGGATGGCTGTATATGAAACTCAATGTCAGATTCAACCTCTGTACACTCCAGCTGTGCCTCATTTTGGCAACATCATCATCAAAGTCTGCTGATACTCTGACATCAGGTGGTAGAAGTTCCACACTTCCAGGGTCAGGATCACCTGTGATAATAAGCAACAAACACAGGAAAGAATTAATACCTACAGTATTACAGTCCAAGATATACTAACAGTGATGCCACTATTACAGACAGTAAAGCAATACACACAATAGTCTTGACACCAGCATTACAAACTAAATATTTCTTTGAACTTCTCATCAGTACTGACATAAAATATATGGCTTACTGTGTGCAGATGATTGCAGGCTCCCTATGCAGGATGGTCCTGGAAGACATTAAGCAAAAGGTAAGGACAACATCATCACAATTAATCGTAACATGGGGGGGTATAACATTTTTCCCTTTATGTGTCCAGTAACTATACTTTTAACAAGAACTTGGATGACAAGTCCAGCTGAAGCCCACATGTAATCAATCAGAATGTGTTGCTAATTGTAGCAATCTACAATCCCCCCAAGCAATTTCTTGTTAAGCACAACTAATGTACTGATGCAAATATTTACTATACAAGAGTATTTATCAATTCAGATACATAAGCCTACCTGGAAGCTCCTCCTGGGACTTGCTGTTCCTGAAACAGTAGGACCGATGACAAGGACTTGCTGTTCTTCACTTTCCTGGGAGCTGTCTGGATCCCTGACAGTGGACATGAACTCTTCATTTGTTGTGACTGGTGCCTCTGTAGCAGACCCCCTTACCCATCTGATCATGAGCCACTGCAGCTGCTCTCTTCTATGCAGATGAGATCATGTCAGTTGCCCTATAGTGCACTTGATCATATGACCTGCTGTGGCCACCTTCTTCATTCACATCTTAAACTATCTGCTGCAAAGTATGCATTCTGCCCAACATATCTCTGTGTCCCCTCTCAAGCAGAAAGGCATCATGTCACATAATATCTTCCACAATGACCTGATTCTCAGGGTCACTGAAGGGTGGTTTTCTGAGAATGCGACACCTGGATACCATAGTCCTAGCTGTCCTGAAATACAACAGAAAGATAATACATATAAGTATCACATAATTAAAAAAAAACATTCCTGTTCTCAGATAAAACAAAAAAGGTAGCATGTCAGTATTTGCCACTGCAGAAACATAAAACAGTCTAGATATCTGAAATATGAATAACAGGAATTGTGTGGTTGTAACATACTATATTCACACACAAAGTGAGGTTGGATGTAAAACAAGGTGGAGTAACAATAGCAGCATATCCTTGTTTGTGCCAAAACAAAATTGCAGCTTTGGTCCCCCACCCCCAGGAGAACAGAAAAATGACACATTTTGCTAACATCCATCAGTGAGATGATAAACATGCTATCAAATGAATTGTTCCTGAACCATGTGTACAGATTTAACACAAAACATTCTATTTAAGCTATTGCCAATCGTGTACACCTGTGAAATGCCCCAACAAACATGCCCATTCCATCAGCACACTTCTACATAATGCTTACATATATATATATATATATATATATATATATATATATATATATATATATACATATACACACATATATATTTCAAACAGATTTTTCTTAATGGCATTTTAGCATCTGCAGTATGTAGCTGAAAAATGCAAGCATACCTTTTCAAGTTCAATAGTCTTCTTTGCAGATATATCCCAAAGTTATAGTGTCTTCTGTATTCTGTACATATAAAAGTGTTCTCACCTTCAGGTTTCCTAGCTACATGGTTGCTTTTTTATTGTGCAGATTCAGGGCTCTTGCAAATGAGGCGTGAACTCATTCGAACTCTTGAATCCCAAATACTTGGTTCTGTGTAGTGGATTTAAACACAGAACAGGCACTCCCTCGGTGTTTGTTGCTAATGGATTATAGCTGTGAATAATTACCGGTAGGGAAAAGGAAAACACAAGAGCAATGCAGACTGCCCTTCCTCCAGTGGGTGTGTCAGGTTAGACTTACGAAGTGTATAGAAACAATTTTATCAAGGTTGGGAATGTAACTAAGCAGCAAACAATTCACAGGTGCTATTCATTAACATCAACCTCCCCTTCATTTGTTCACAGCTGAATATTATTGACACTTAATATCTTCACATATGTTCAGGGCAATGATATGGAATGCCTTAAAGACTGCATGTCTCAGATTACTGATCAGAAAAAACAAGAATGAGCAACAAACACAGAGAGGTAAGACAGCTGCATTTTTGCAAGCAATAGTCATAAACAGTTATGTGATCACTCAATGCAATGCATCCAAAATTAATACATGTACAAATAACTGTTATGTGGTTACTTAGAAGTGTGGATGGTGTTGCAGATGGTTGTATGCAGAATGATTTTAGTTCATTGCTGCAAAGCTCGTTGTGTAGCAAAGAGGGATAAGACATCCTTACTATCTTCTGAAAGCTCATTGGAGAAATAGTTCAAATCCTGACCTGTGTAGAAATATTTTATGTGTACATACATTTTGTAGTGTTTATTTCATAGATTGCTTTTCCTTATTTCAACTACTTTTCCCTTTTATTTTATTTATTTAGTTAGATAGTTATTTTTGCCAGTGCTTTCACACTGCACGGCTGAATGCAAACAAGGGAAATGGAAAAATGAATGTCAGGTTTGGCTGTGCTTATCTAATTTCCATAAAACATAGCAGTGTGTAAACCTGGACTAGTGACCCACACAAGAAGCAGCAGAACACCTGCAAACAGGGCATCTGTAAAAGTGTAATGGTCAAAAAGGGTACATTGTTGCACTTTTTCTTTTACATTGCTCAACACTGCTAAGCAAGGTTCCCCAACACCTGCAGTCATTGAGCACCTGCAGCCAGGATGCAGACAGACAATCATTGAAAACGGATACATTAATTAATTCTGTTGGAATGCTTAGCAGTATTGCATGGCAGTTAACAAAGGGAACTTAATAGTGAGTAGAAAATTATGGAACTGTCATCTAACTAATCCTGTAGCAGCAGGTGCAAGTGTAGGGCTGGAACACAGAAGGCTCTGGATTCTAGTACAAGGTGTGCAACCTATTTTTACTGTTGTGACAGTGCAGTTTATAGCAATGAAGTGAAAAATATACAAGTGTTATTTCAACATTCTTGTGTTAACAGGTGTAAGTGTTGGACTGCCATACAGTCCTGGTTCTAATACAGGATATTCCACATATTTTTACTGCTGTTCCATTTCCCATTATATTTGCTCTCACTTATAACACTTTAGATAGTAGAGCTGATATGAATTATATACATGAGGGATAAGACACCCTTATTGTGCTTTTAGAAATATGACTGAGGGTATGCTGTGTACTATATTTCAGTAACTATGGTTCTGCTATCTGGACTTGGATGGCTTTCACAATTAAATAAGACACATACACAAATTGATCTATATACAAGAACCTTGTCAGGTTAAACACATATATGTGTGAGACCTCAAACTGCCAACTGTATTAATGAATGATTGCTGACTATGGGTTAGCATCACTTCTTCTGTGGCAAAGATGGAAAATCACTGCTGTGTAAGGAAATGTTTGTCCCTTATGCCTAGGTTTGAAATCCCATACTTTAAAATTAATTTGCCAGTGTATAAAGCCAAAAACAAATGTATCAGGTCATGGCATTTATGCTTCCTGTGCATCTCTGCAAAATTATCTCAACTGAGAGGTATCTTCCAATTTTCAATAATATATTTCCAAGCTACAACAGCAAATACCCTTCAAACTAAGGTCAAGTGTCAGATTAACCTTCCAAATTAAAATATTATTTTCCTCCCTAGTTGTAACATCGTGCAAACAGAGTTGACATCATTGCTTGGGTTTGCTCACTACCAGTAACTGGAATAACAGGAATTGGCATAAAAGCATTAATTGCCATTGGCCTGTAAGGTTGTTAGACATGTCTTGAGTTAGAGGAGAAGCTGCCTAGTTTAGGGCACTGAGGTGGGGTGTCCAGGATTCCAGGATGTTTATTGGACTCCTGATAAAGCACCACAACCAAAGGTGTCTGCAGGGGGACTATTCTGGCTCCCAGTACAAGTCTGAGGTTTGGAGTACTTTGTCTCAGGCTGTATCCAATGCTACTGGTATCCAATACACTGGTGAACAGTGTAGGCATCATTTTAATGATGCACAGAGGTGTAAAAGGGATACCCTCAACCAGTGGTTGAATGAATTTCAAACTGCTGACATCCCACAGCTGTGTAAGTATGATAATAGAAAGTATTTGTAATACATATAAAGCTAAATATAGGCAAGACTGGTATGCATAATGCTATTCTGTTCTTTTCTGTTCTTTCCACAGCTAATGCCAAAATAGAGTTCAATAGATGGGCTCGTGCTGATCAGATGGAGAGACCTAGGGAAGAAAGGGGTTTGCATGTAGCACAAGAGAAGTATTATTGTAGCTTTAAAAGTTAAAGATAGATTTTTGCTTTTTAAAGAGTTGCATCAAATTGAGCATGTATAGCCTAACTGTAAAAGTAAGTATGCATGCATGCAGTAGTCTGTAGCACAAACCAACTTTAGGAGTCAAGTATAAGACTGTAGTCAGATGTTGTGGGGTCAAATATCAGAAGTAACAACTATACAATACTGCATTTCTTTAATAATAATACATTAACATTAACTTTTAAACTCTATACAAGTGGCATAAATGCCCTGCTGTAACTGTAATCTGTACAATTTGAACAAGCATATGTTCAATATATGCACATTTCAAGGATTACTTTCAGAAATCTGTAGTTATAGTGTCTAGGTGTTAGGACATATACATCAATGTAATACTTCAGGTAAAATAGTTGTATAGTTGTTTTAATGCATTGTATGTCACATATGATGGTACGAGTTTCATTTTTTGTTCCTGTCACCATAACCCTTCTCTCTTTTTTGTTATTTTCCATTGTGTTGTCAAAATGTCTACATGTCATTCATCTGTACCAAATCACTAAATGCTTCACAGCAGAGCAAGGTAAGCCAGCCCCAGTGGATCAACCTGCCCCGACTCCACCAGCTCAAGCACAGATGCTCAGTACATCTGGGACCCAACCTAGCTGAACTTGCTGTGCTGACCCTGCACTACCTGCACCCTCAAGTAGTACTGACCTGGCAGCTGGTGCTGTGGTACCCTCTGGGAGCAGTGGCAGAGGTGGGGATTTCATCACCCACCAACAAATGCCAGGGTTGGTACATAGGATTGTACACCTCACCATTGGTGTATGCCTATGCCAGATGGAAAGGCTGCTCTCCCTCATGGTACGTAGGAGGAGGAGATGTCAAGCACTTCAGCCACCAGTGGAGTAAGGGGACAGTGATGACAGTCCAGTGGGTGAGGACTAGATTCTCACTGTCTCCATGTTTGATGAGCATGAGCCTGTGTTTTCCTCTCCTCACCCCAATCATGTTGCCACCAACCTTTTGTGTCTCTCACTTTCCCTGTTTCTTATTGGTTTGTCTTGTTTGCTTGCATATTCTTGCTTACCTACCCAACTCACCTGACCCAGAAATACATATGCCCCTTTCCAAGCATTCCTCTCTTCCTGGAAAAAAAATGTGATGTGCACATGTCCCAATAAAAAAAAAAAACACCCAAACATATGTCTCCATTTCATGCATGTGCCTTCTTGACACATTTGATTCAGTCCAATTGGCTATACAACATGATTACATTGTTGTCACCCCTCTTTCTGGAGGTGACAATCTAAATTCAGCTAACATTCTTCACATATTTTTAATTTTCAATGTTGAAGAAATGGAAAGCTGTGGTACTTTCCTACCTCCTCCTGCACATTCCTGTATTGCTTTCCCTTTGTTATTCTTCCTGCTTGCTCCCCATTTCACCCATTTCTTATCTACCCCATTTTAACACCTATAAACTGGTAAAATAATAGAATCACGCACAACTCACATAAGTACCAGAAAAAGCAATGGATCCCTTAATTTTTTGGCCTCTGTTTGCATGGAGTTTGGCACTGCACAATAATGCCAAGTGATGGTAAGCAGCCCTCAATGCTGCAATTACCTCAGTGCAATCCTGTTTCAACCGACTGTGCTATGCCAACACATAGCAACATGTACTATAAAGAACTGATGTCATTGCATTATCACTGTTTATTTAAAAGTATTACATACACCTGCATTTGAACTACCACCTGGGCTAAAATGAAATATATTAATGCATTTACACCTGCTGCCACAGAGTCAGCTAAGCAGCAGGTATTTTTAATACACTCAATACTAACTCTCAGAATTTTAGCAATGTGGCTCGCGTTTGCCCAGTGCTTGCTTAACTACACGCAAACAAGAAAAGTAATGGAAATGTGTATCTCGCACATGCAAACACTTTGCCAACCATTGCACAAACCTGCTGCTTGCTGCTGTGCTATCCAAAGTCGCTATTAGTATGTATTAGTACTGTTTACTGTCCATTTACTCTTTATACCATGAAACTATGTGTGGAAACATACTAAACTGAAGGTCCTATCTATCTAATAAGATGTCACATATTTACAATGCAGCAATGTGTTGCCTCCCCCCTTGCACTACAGCCCTGGTATCTCAGTCCTTGTTCACAAATATATCAACTGCACTACATAAATTAATAACAACTGTTGTGTGATATGTAATGGACATCAATCTGCTATCATGCAGAACTAGAACTATCTTCACAGTTGAACATGCCTAGACATCCGTCAACTTGACCCTGGGAGTTATCTACTCCAAAATCTAACCAGCCTTATCTGAAAGGCTATGGAAATAATCAGCATGGACCTCATTACAAGGACACAGACAACCTTTAAAGCTCTTCACCTGACCCAGTTTCATTTTGTCAAGGGTATATATTGCGCCTTAAACCTAGTGGACTTCTTTGTGAATGTGAGGGAAAACAGTACATGTTGTATATCTTGATTTAGCCGAGGCCTTTGACACAATATCCCATTCAGGTATCATAGAGAAACTCACCCATCTGGGGATTAACCCACACATTACTAGATGGGTAGCCAACTGGCTCACTGACAGAAAGCACACTGTCAAAGTTGGAGAGTCTACCTCCACCAGTAGACCAGTTACTAGTGAAGCACCAAAAGGATCTGTGCTGGGCCCTCTATTGTTTGAAAACTATTTCTTTGATGTCCAGGTGAAGGTGATGGCCTGTGGTTTACCACGTTTTCAGAGGACTGTAAACTGGGTGCAATCATATAGAGTCCCACAATGATTTTAACATAGTACAGAAAGTGCTGACACAGACAAATGATTGGTGCCAAACTCACAAACTGAAACTTTACACAAAATATGCCTTATTGTCCAATTATATATACATATTTATTTATTTCGTTGTTGACATTTGTTGACTGGAAAAGTCCGACTGGGTCAGAAAACTATTTTCAGATGAGACCCAGGGAGAAAACTTCCACAGTACATAGTTAGAATAGTAAACATTTTAGACAATGATAATATTAATATTTGCATACATTTTTAAACATAGATATATACAAAATTTGCAAAGAGAACTACATTCAAGACATTTGTATCATCTGAAAAAAGATGAACCTTTAACATTGTTAAATTAATAGGTTGACAAGTGCAGTTTAGAGAGGTGACTTAATGACTAAGCTGTCAAGTAAGTTTTTGGGAAAAAAGTTTTAATATTTAAGTAGGAGGTGTTAAAGAATAGTAAGAGAAAGGTTAAGTAAAAGAAGTAAGTAAGTATAAGGATAGGAGATGAGTTTAATCTAAAGAGGAGATCATGTAAAAGTTGCTTTGGGCTATACTGAGAGAGTTAATAGTAGAGCTATGACAAAAAGTAGTTCTGTTTATGGCTAAAGGTAAGTGAAGAAATAGTTGATCAGGATAAAGTGAGAAGAAGTAAGAGTGGGGGGTGAATGAAGGTACTAATTGTAAGCTTAAAGATAAAAGTTAGGTAGAGGGCTTAAGAGTGAATTTTATGAACTAGGTTGTGATAGATGTAAGAAGGCATAGGGTTTTGAGGAAAGGAAGGGGGTATAGCTAATTAATGATATTGTATCGTACCCCACCAGTATATAACATCCCTGATAGATGTCCTCTGCATACTTCATGTAAGGATGATTATCTCACAAAGACATGTTCCCCATTGTTATGTTACCTTATTTGACAGTCAGGTAATAAAGATTTTCACTGTGCAGTCCATAGTGTACCATACTGATATGTGATTGGTGTTTCTGCTACAACTGTCTTCCACTCACATGCCCTCATCTGCTGCACATTAGGTTGTTTCACCTGTTCTCTTTCCCTGTGTTCATTCCTGCAATTCTTCTGTGTGTCCCTATTTAATGCATATACTTCCCCTGAGTGTTTATTTTACATGGCAATCCATGCACCCTTACAGATCATTTACACAGGTTTGGTACAGAATGCCTGGAATGGGATTTCATAACACTCTTCACTGTACACACTGTCCTGTACTGAGTTTGGACCATATACATAACTCTCATACCTCTCAACTGTCCAGATTTCCATAGAAAGTCCAGATTTCTTTATATCTTTTGGTCTGTTCCTTATAAAATTTGTGATTTTTTGCCATATCACTGCTATGATCTCCGGAGTGTAGTCACTAAATTACATACAGTTGAGTTTCAGACTTCAGATCCTTCAGAAAATATATCTTAACACATTATTCTAGCATGTTCTAAGTTTAAAAGAGTATATATGCATAATCTGTCCCTATCTCTGAGTCATTGTTTCCCCCATTATGCTGAACTTTGTACAGATTTCTTGCACTAAGAGGTTGAGAGCTATGATAACTATATGTTAAGCCCTGGTGATTGTTGTGGCACTCTGGACAAATCTGCTAACCTATTGTGCTCTGATGAAACAAGTTTGCTATCTGTATTGTTTTACATGGATTCATGACCGGCAACACTGTTGACAGCAAAGAAAGTGCACTTGTTTATATTTAAACGTGGTGCACGGCATAAATATGTAATTAGTGATGCTACTCAGTGCACATCACCGCACACACACACACAAACTGCATGCAGGCTTTCTAGAGTTTACTGAATCTCAGAGACAAACTATTTACAAATTTAAGCTCATGGTGAAGTGCATTTATATCATACGCAAATTTGACAGTGACTATCAGCTTACAGTGATCTGCAATCATCTGCAGGCATTATGAACCAAACATCCTCATCTGATGATTGGAGAACTTAAAAGTAGATGCTGAATAGCAGAATTCTCGGCCAAGATCCATGAGGTTGTCACTGGTCACCTTCATGCTATGAGAGGACACACCTCCTATTCTTACTGTTTGGATCCTGTCTCGATGTCACATGGCTATCCATCTAGCTAAGTATGGGTCAATTTGGTGCTCCTTCAACTTGCTTACTATATTTGTATGTTGCATGACATTGAATGCTTTGGTGAGGTCAAGGTAGGCTGGTTGAACAGTGTGTCAATGGTGCATGGCTTGAGTAAATCTCTAAAATATGTTTACCAGATTCATGAGGCAGGATCTACACTTGAGAAAGCAAAACTGCTGGAGGTTAAGTCTAATATGATATTTTGATATCATAGTTAATTAGATTTGTCATGATACATTTCATGGCTTTTTATAAAAGAGTTTTTAGATTTATGGGTCTGTAATTTCCAATGTCTGTGTTGAAGCCACTCTTTTAAAGTGGGGCAAAGCCAGCTGCTAGTCTTAGGGTGAAGAGGTTGAGGAGTAGGTCAGCCAATGCATGTTTAGTGTATTAATTAGATAACTGGTTATGTTGTCAGGGCCCATGGATGAGGTGTTCTTTGTTTTCGACAGTACCCCCATTAGATACTCTTTCATGATGGATAGTAGATAGTTGGACTCAATAGTCCTTCAGGGATAAATATTTTGGAATAGATGTCTCTGAGGTGAGCTTGACATTGAATGTATTAGCCAATATGCTGGGAGTATCCGCTGGGCAGGAATTCTTGGTACCATTATGAATATTCTTGAAGCAATGATGGGTATTGTTTCGTATTTTCATGGCATAAATAAAGAAAGAATTGTAGTTGTCTTTGTTTTTTGTACCTAGTCTAAGTTCAAGGGATACCTTTGCTTTTCTTATATCATTTTTTATTTTCTTATCTAGGTGCTTGGTGTTCCACCTTCACTTGGATGTCATTTTCTGCTATATTGGTTTGCAAGTTTCTTCACTGCATTATGCAGTTTATTTATGCTTGAAGACCGCCACCACTCTGCTTTGCTTTAAAACCTCCCCTGAATCTACTTGGGACTGCCAAATTAATGCATTTGCCCATGAATAACTTTTGGTAACAACATCTCTTTGGATAATACTGTTATACTTGAATTTAGAGGCTTCATCATAGAATTGCAGCAGCTATCTATGTTTGAAGTCTTTGAATGAGTGAAATGTGTTTCTGGTGGTTTGGAGATTCTGATGAAGACAATTACTAGTTTATGGTCTGATTTGACCAATTAGTAGGCCACCTTGGGGATAGTATGTACAGATACTAAGGTTGTTAAGACTCGGTCATATATATTTGTTCTCTATCAGTTTTCTTAAGAATCTGGTCCAGGTATTTTTTGTTTATAAAATGTAAGAATGTCTGAGCATATCATGCATTAGTGGAACAGGTCCCCCAGTTAGTCATTGGATAGGGAAAGTCACCTAGGATAACTGCACTTCTGTTAAAGGCAGTTCATCAAGAATATTTAGGAAGTGTATCTTTCAATCACAACTTAAGACTATCTTGATCACTTTCATCATTTCTTTCTTCATACTGAGCACCTATCTGAGAAAGTTCCCAAAGAATTAAAAGCATGTTGCTCAGTTTCTAACCACCTCACCAAAGAAATCATTATAACATTAGCCAAAGGAGGGCTCACATTACATGTACATTGCAGCCTCCACTCATTGTCATAAACTTGTCATATAATCCTGGCATCTCATAGATCACTATAAATCAAGTATTTTACTTTATAAGAAGTGTTCAGTCACCATTTAATAAGGTTTATAGGTAATTATTTGTCTTTCATTCTAGGAGACCATTAAGGAGTCTAGCCCATTTTCCCAATTGCTCTCCAGCACTGTCTGGTTAAGCGACTTGATCAGAGTCACACAGTTCACAAATGGAGGCTAAGGGAATCATGCCCCTATTACAGAAAGCAGCTCATAGCCTTAATCTTCTGTGTTGATAGACTCTATGCTCACCTCACAGAATCTTTCTTTCTATGACTGGCTTAGATAACAAATATTAAGCCAGAGTTACAACAAACTGCAGAAACAACTTATCACAAACAGTATATCTATGCATAACAGTAATTCAGACCAAAGAATGTGTTCTCATCCCATAATGCTGTGCAGTCTATGACTATTAAAAAAGAGCATGTCCATAATTCTTTGCAGAATGCCCACTGGCTCTCACTTACTGTTACAGCCAGAGATTTAATATGGTGTTATATTTATGCAAAGGAGAAAGAAAACTAACTAATACAAAAAGAGCATCGCCAAAGATATTTCAAGAAAAAATATAGGCAAATGAATCTGGATATGGAAAACTTTACAATACAAAAAAAATAAGAAGACTAAGAGGAAGAGTAGAAAAAGCGATTAGTGGTGAAGAAGTCAAAGAAATACAAATTGAGGTAATTGGAACAGCTGCAAAGAGAAGGATTCAGTGTAAAAAATCAAATGCAGAAAGCACCATAACAGGCTAGAGCAATGGATATCCACATTAAGGGGAAACCAGTGGAACAGGAAGCAACAGGTCAGGTGCCATATCAAGATATTTTGGAGCCTTCCACAGGAAACCAGTATTAAAGTTCACTTGAAGCTAGACAGGAAGGAAAGGAACAGGAAACTGTGGAAACTCTGATGTAGTTAATGTTGAGGAGTGATAAGTCAGTGAGTTTCCATATGACAGAACAACAGATGACACAGGATGAAATTGAAGAGAATGTGCCACAAGAAGATGTTATAGAACTTTCGATAGAATGCCTGCAGGAAATGGAAAACAAAGGATGTGCCCTCAGTATGAAAGAAAAGGAGTTAAGAGAAAAGTTGCTTGATTTAATAGACAAAGACAGATATATGAAGATCAATGAGAGAAATAGACTGCAGAAGGTTAATACAACCCCAAAAGTCAGAAGCTTGATAAAACAAATGAACACAGTAATTAGGACTGTCCATAGAGGTCCATGCAATATAACAGAAGTAAACAGAATATACTACCGTGTTGCTAAATTAATAACTGATAAGATTCTACCACAGGAACATAGGGTAGCGAGGGAAAAGGGGGGAGAAGGAGAATACCATCATGGAAATATCGAATAGAGAATACTATAAAGCAGCTAAGACAAGAAGTTTCATTGTTAGAAGATTATAAAAGAGGGAACAGATCAACAAAAATATTAAGAAAGATAAATGTGATAAAAGCAATGTGCAATATTAGAACAGACCATGATCAATTATGCACTATTGGAGATAAGCTAAAAATTTCAAATCAGGTGGAATGACTCAGAAGACACGAAGATAAATATAAGGGAAAAGCACAAAATAAGCAATTTGCTGAAGACTAAAAAAAGTTTTATAGAGAATTGGGAAATAAGGTAAAAGGAATTGATAGACCACCGAAAAAAGAGGAAGTAGATACATTTTGGAGAAGTATCTATGAAGATCCTGTGGAACATAAATAATATGCTAAATGGATAGAAGAAGTAAAAGAAAGAATAAGAAGTTTAAAGATACAGGATATGAAATGGGATGAAATAACAGCCAGAGCGATTGAAACAAAGTTGAGAAAAGCCTCTAACTGGAAAACCCCAGGCCCAGATGCAGTACCTAACTTTTCGCTTAAAGTATTAACTTATTTACATGAGGATCTAGCCATGAGTAAGAACTATTTATATGCAGTGATGGGAGTAACATGTTACAAAAGTAACGCATTATTGTAACATATTGTATTTTAGTTACTACTAATATTCAGAGTTACTTTTCAATATAGTAATGCAGTAATAGGTTCATAGGTTCATAGGTTCATACTAGGCTATCTGCCCAAGGGCATTTATAAGCCTAGCCCAGAGTTTTTGTGGCTTTCGCCACCCCTTTAGTTTGAAGAAAACTATGCCCATTGTTTTGCTGTGCCTCTGTCAAGCAGAGACACTGAGGTAATCCCTGGGGTATATCTGCGATCTCCCATTCATTGGTCAAGATTTCTCTTGAACATGGCCAGCGAGGTGCTCTGCCTCACATGTACCGGGATTTTGTTCCACAGCATAGGGAGTCTTTGGGTGATGAATCTGTCCCTCCAGCATGTCCTATTAATGACTGTGTCAAGGTTTAAGTCTCCCGCCCTTGTAATTCTGAGGGATCTAGAGTTTTTGAGGTGAAGCATGTTCATCAAATCTGGGTTTGACATGGCCTTGTATGTCAGACACAGGTCACCTCTGAGCAGGCGGTAAGCAACTGAATAGAGCTGAAGTTCTTTCAGTCGGGCAGCATAAGACATATTTTTGAGACCCTTTATCCTTTTGGTGAGGAACTTTTGGGGCCTTTCCAGCTGCTGCAGGTGTCGGGTCAGATACATTCCGAATGGAGCATTGTACTCAATCATTGGTCTGATGAATGATGAGTACAGGGGGACGATGACCTCCCTTGATCTAGATGTGAATCCCTTCATGATCAGGTGGGCAATGTAGAAGGTCTTCCTAACTACTTTAGCAACGTGAGTGTCAAACGATAGGTTACTGTCAACCTGAGTCCCCAGATCTCTGATAACTTCTTCTGTGCTCAGTGGATTGCCACCTATATGGTAGCTAGGGGTAACCTTGTTGTTCCCGAAGGGTATGACTATGCATTTCTTGGCGTTTAACTTTAGGCCATGGCTCTGGCACCAGTTATCTGTTTCTGTGAGACCCTTCTGAAGGATATCTGTGTCAGATGTGTTTTCGACTATGGCGCCCAGTTTGCAGTCATCTGCAAACTTTGTCAGCCATACCCTTCCAGTGTTTGCTTGTACTTCAGAAAAGTAGATGGCAAACAAGAGTGGGCCCAGGACGGAGCCCTGTGGGACCCCACTTGTGACAGGCTTTGAGTCTGACATGGCGCCAGCAACTCTGACCCTGTGGGTTCTGTCACTTAGCCAGTTTGCAACCCATCTTATGATGTATGGGTTTACATTTAAGCTGATGAGCTTTTCGATGATACCTGAGTGGGGTATTGTGTCGAAAGCCTTTGCCAGGTCGAGGTAGGCTGTATGGACTGCCTTTCCCTCATCAATGGCCTTGGTGACTGTTTCGAAAAAGTCAACCAAGTTTAAAAGGCATGATCTGCCTTTGACAAAGCCAAACTGGGTTGGATCCAAAGTCTGCAAGTTCCCTATGTCTTTATTTATGAGTTCCATTATGATCCTCTCCATGGCTTTGCAGATCAGGCTTGTCAAGCTGATGGGACGGTAATTTCCAGGGTCGGTGGAGGCACCGCCTTTGTGAAGTGGGACCGCAGTTGCCGTGCGCCACTCCTCGGGTATGTATCCTGAGGTGAGGCTAAGATTAAACAACTGTCCTAACTGCGGGTTTAATTCCTCGTTGAGTTCGTGGAGCACACAGCCGGGGACACCATCCGGTCCCATGGATGCTGTGTTTTTCGCCTTAGAGAGAGCAGTTCTCACCTGGGCGTTAGAGATGTTTGGGGGGCTACAATCCTCTGGTATAGATATCTCTCCTTTTGGGGGGGAGGGGGGGAGAAGTTTGCACTGAACCTGTCAGCCGGTATATTGGCAATGTCTGTAGGTTCAGTAATTTTCACATCATTTTGAACTAATTCTGAGCATATCTGGGAGTTTCCTCCCAGGTTTCTAACATAGCTAAAGAAGGCCTTATGATTGTCTTTTGAGTCCTTAGTGATTTTTCTCTCAAAATTTGCCTTGGATGATTTTATGAGAGCTCTTAGTTTTTTACTTATAGTGATCAAAGGTGTCTTACCTTTTAAGGGTTTTGCTCTATCTTGTAGTAGCTTTTAGTAGTAGTAGTAATTGGTTACCTTTTTTAGTAACTAGTAATGCAAATGTGCATTCCTTTTTGCGTTACTTTTGCATTCACATCATGTCAAGGCAGCCCCCTTGTCACACAGTCCATTGACGTCCTCCCATTTAGCTAATGTCAAACTGTTACTTTGCCCACACATGCCAGGAGCCAAGTTAATTAATTGCATGTGTTGTTTCAAATATCGCACCATCCTAACTCCAGAGGGATCATAGCATAAACCATGTGCATAAAGTAAAATGGCTGTTTAGACTGTAATGCATTGCGAGAAAGTCTAGTTTTGGACCCGTTATAAAAGCCTCCTTATTTTAAATCAAAAAAAGAGCAGTTGTATTACACAGAAGCTGGTGAACAACAAGACTCTACATCCTTGAATTAAAGTGACTCTGAAGGATAAAAGTAAGAAACAGCTTTCAGTTTTTTAAAAATACGCCCCTCCAGCCAGCAGTCTACAGACAGGACTGCTCTAAGTGAAATTCATCACCCATCTGATTAATTATGCATGAAGCACGTCCTTCAATCCCTTTGAGGGCAACCTAAACCATTCTGCTCCATACAAAAACTGGTCACACAGCATGATTAATTATACAACATGATCCACACCCCTCTTACAAACTGGGTAAGGGCACAAACTCATTCCTCGTGCTTTGTGAGTTCGCAGAATTTTTCATCAGTTAGAAGTTACAATATGTGGCTGGCTTGTAAAACTGAATGAAAAAGTAATCTCTTTTGAGGAAATTTGTGGTACGTGCCTGTTGGTTTTGTTTTATTTTCTAAATATTTTATTGCAAATTATTGAGTATGGAAATCCGGGTCCCTGAGTAATAACACAGATGCTTTGTTTCATGTCTTTCAAAAAATGCACTCTAACACAACAACACATTTTATTTTGGTAGCTTACTAAGTTTAAAAGAGCGATATTTAAAAATCATCCCTAGTTTTGGCCTTTGCCCGACCATTATTTATTTTTGGTTTTGTCCAGATTTGCTGTATGCAGAGGTTGAAAGGTATGGGTGTTTAAAAACTGTGCTGGTTAGCTGCTTGGACATAGTACAGAAGGGTAATTCTGTAATTGCAGGAGTTTTAAGTGTATTGTTTAAGGAAACATTTAAGAAAAAACATCAATGCAGTTGCCTATTATGAATTTGTGGAAAATTTTATATGTAATAGTAGTACTTTGGATTAGTGTAGACATTTTCTATTTTTGTAAAGAAATGCTGCAGATCATCTTTGAACTGTTTGACTGAAGAAGCTGTACATACTGGTGTTGAATCATTTGTACACTGGAGTATATTTGCTGGGAAAGAAGCTGTATGCATTTTATTAATAAATATATTAAAGAGCAATGGTCCTAATATTAAACCTTGTGGTACGCCTAATGTTTTTTCCTGAGAAGATGACAACTCATCTGCCAAGGGTTAACACAGTGTTCTAAGGATAAGGAAACTTTTAAACCAATTGACTATACTGTTTATGAGGCCTGGTTCCTTGATCCTAGATAATAATATGGGTATCAAATGGTTTACATAGGTCAAGAAATAGGGATGCAACCATTTCACCTTGATTTCTTTTTCAAGAACATAATATGTCAATATTAGTAATGCTGTCTCTCTGCTGGTAAAACTTTGGTGTGTTGAGAAAATCAGTTTGTTCTCTGCTAGGTAATTGATCAATGGTGGTGAGCACATTTTTCAAGTATTAGATAGAGAGGCTATAGAGCTATAGTTTCCCAGCTCAAGAGAATTGCCATCTTTATGTGTAGAAATAACATAGGATTGTTTCCAGACTTTTGGGACTGTAGATTATTGGAGAGAGCAACTTATTAGTAAAGATACTGGGTATACAGAGGGATCTGCTGCTTTGAGATATTCTACAGGCATGCTGTCTGCTACATATTTTGTCTTGTGGTAAGTGAGTAGGTAGTACCTTTTCTATGACTTAATGTTGTATTAGCCATACTGGGTTTATTAAGGATGTTAGTAGCATATATATAGAATGAATTAAACCTGCATGCTATGTTATAATTTGTTTCATCTGTGAAATAGCAGAGTTATGATTTTTGACATTGCTGAATAAGTTCATTGATTGCTGACCAAAACATTTTTGGAACTTTACTGTAGTTTTCTTCTTCTTCTTCTTTTTTTTATTAATAATTTTTATTGAATTTTATAAATACTGCATTTCATACATTTAAATATAACAAAATTCAAAACAACATGTAAAACAGTAACTAAATACAATGTCCATAACAAATGTGATGACCTTTTATGATTACATTTTATCTAATAATTTTTTAAGTTTTAACCAAGATATTTTCTTATTTGCCATTCTAGTAGTTCCTGAAGATAAAGTTTGTAATTCCCTATAACATACAATCTTAACTAATGAAATACATTCAGTAAATAAAAGAATATTTTTAGATTTCTAATTTACTGTGATAACTTTTCTTGCAATTGCAAGCAAAGACCAAAGAAGATGCATTTGAATTCTTGGAATACATGTAGGTATCGGGGCGTTAAATAATAACAGTGAAACAGAAATTTCACACTTGTCTGACCACAATGCTTTTATAAAATTTTTAAACTCTAACCAGTACTGATTTACATTTTTTACATTTGACAAACATATGTTCCCAATCTGTGCATAATGTCTCCTCACACCTCCAGCATTTATTAATACCATTATTTGAAATTATTGTAATTTTATGTGAGGTAATAAATCTTCTATGAATAAATTTCTATGAAAAAAAATTCCAAAAGGGAGACATTGTTGTATGATTGATTGATTTAAGTATTAACATTTTTTTCATTATCTGAAAAGCTGAATTTATTATCTTTTTCTGAATAGCTCCATAACGGACCTTCTTGTATTTGCTGATCTAATTTTAAAGTTTTATATATTTTTGATATTGTAAGGATGTTATTACTATTTAACATATTTGTTCCACTGAGGAGTAGTAGAAATTTAGGTAAAGATCTTATGTTAGACATTCAATTTTTTTAAATTCATTAGCAATGCATTCTCTGAAAATTTGTATGTTTAACCAATTATTATTATTTTTATTATATCTGGCCATAAGGGAATTTGGTTCTTGTATGATATTATTTATTAGAAATTGGTTCCCAAAAACTAAGCCATTTTCTTTCATATCACTGATTTTGGTTATGTTAAACGAATCAAGGCATTTCTTTGTATATGCTATAGGAAACAATAAAAAAATAAAGCTTTACATCAGATATGTCTTATTTGTTGATTTTTTAAAATTATGTAATATATATTTAAGAAATGGGGATACGTTTTCATTTTTGTTTGTATTATAAATAAAATCCTTTAACACTAGAAACAGTTTTATGGTTTCTGAAAACTTATTTTTTTCTATCTTTATATCTATATTGGTAAGAAGAGTAGTTATGTGAAGATTTTTCCAATTTGATTTATAATTAGGATATAACCATTGTGTTATTATTTTAAGGAATCCAGACTCTGTATAGAGCTCTAGGTTTGGAAATGATCTTCCCCCCTCATCCCAGTTTCTATAATGCCATGCATAAGCAATTCTTGTTTTTTGTGGAAACCATAAGAATTTCAACAGCATGAAAGGTAGTTTTAATAATTTCTTTGAGGTCGAAGCTATTAGTGGTTGAAAAAAGAACATATTTGGTAGTATGATCATCTTTATTAAAGCTAGTCTTTCTTCTATAGAGAAAAGGATTTTGTTTCATCTGTCTGCATATTCTTTCACCATGGCTACTAATTTTTGTTAATTTGTATTTATGGTATCTTTCCAGGATGGTTTTATTAATATCCCTAGGTATTTAAGTGTGTCATTTGACCAATTGAATTCACTATGATTTTTCAATATATTATCTATCTTCTTGTTCAATATTAAAGTTTTTGTTTTATCTTGGTTAAATTTCAGGCCTGAAATCCTTTCAAAAGTTTGGAGTGATTGTTTAATATGATCAATAGAAGAATTTATATCTCTAATTGTTAACAGAATATCATCCACAAAAGGTTGTATTTTGGAATTATAACTACAATTTACATTAAAACTACTTATATTTGAGTTTTCTGTTATGTAACTGGCCAAAGGTTCCACTGATAAGTCAAATAGTAAAAGCGATAGCGGACATCCTTGTTTGGTACCTCTAAAGATTTTAAGAGGACCTGATAAGAAAGCACCAATTTTGACATATGAAACTGAATTTACATATAGTCTACTTAAGAGATTTAAAAATTTGGGTGAGAAACCATAGATTTCAAGTGTCTTAAACAAATAGGACCAGTTTATGGAATCAAAAGCTTTATTTAAGTCTAAACTAATGATTGACAGTTCTTTTTTTATTCTTATTTGCATGTTCTATTAAAGATAGCAATCTAATAATATTTTCTTGGACTTTTCTATTTAAAATGAAACCTGTTTGATCATCAATTATCAGATTAGGCATTAATTAATTTAGTCTGCTTGCAAGTATTGATATAACAATTTTATAGTCAACATTTAACAATGATATAGGATGATAAGAGGCCACTAAAGTTGGATCTTTTCCATGTTTCAAAATGGGTGGTATCTTGGCATATTTTCAGGAGGATATTGAAATTTCATTCTTCCTAAATTCTTTGAAGGCTTCTAATAGTGTTTGTAGTACTTCATCTGGTAGTAATTTATATATTTCCCCAATTATACCATATAGACCTGGCAATTTATTATTTTAAGACTCAAAATTCTTTCATTTAGCTCTTTTAAAGTTATTGCTTTGGACAATTTAGTATTTTACTCTTTTGTTAATTTTTTATTAATATTATCCTTTAAGAAATTGTCTCTTAAATCATTGTAACCAGTGTTTAAATTCTCTTGGTTTATATTTTCATGGTGTTTTCTGAATACTTCTAAGATGTCTTTCAGATCTGATACATATTTGTGTTTGTTAGTTGTTTCATCTTTAATCTCTGTTATATGTTTAGACATAGCTAGATTTTTTTTATTTTACTGCTAATTTATGCACGTTTTGGGGATTTAGTGAACAGGATTGCAATCTTAGTCTTTCTAAATTTATTGTAACTTTATGATTTAAAATTTCCATATATTCTAAGTTGAATTGTTTTAGTTCAGTGTTTGAATTTATGTCCTTGGCATTTATCTTATTTTTTAAAATATCAGTTCTTAATTGTATTCTGATTAATTCACTGTCCCATTCTTTTCTCTTGTTTAAGTACCAATTTTTAATTCTACCAAATAAATAAGATTTTAAAGTGTCTCATACTATAGCTTTGGAAGTTATGTTATTGTCATTAATATCTAGAAATAGTTTTATTTCATTTAGTAGCCACTCTTTAAACCACTTTAAATTAATAATATATGCTGGGATTATTTGCCAAAATATCAAATTATTATGTTTGATATTAATTTTAAAGAAAATGGCATTGTGGTCAGACATCGGGTAAGAGCTAATTAGAACTTTTTGTTTCTTAGAGTATAGGCTATCAGTCACAAATATTTTATATATAGTAGTTTGAGTGCCAAATCTATAGGAATAATGAATGTAATTTAGAGAAATTGCTTCCTTTAACTCATAAATATTTCTTAAATTCGAATGATTAATGAAATTTAAACTTTTTTTGCAGGAGAAGAGATTTTAAAATTATCACTTTTGGTGGTGTCATTTTTAGATAGGATACAATTAAAGTCTCTTGCATATATTATATCACCCTTAACTTTAGTTAAGGTTAATTCAAGATATTTGTTTACTGTTTCTCCACCGATACCTGGTATCCAATAAGTATTAACCAATGTAACTTGTTGTTTATTTATTTCTAAAGTAACTATACATAACATGTCATTTATATCTGCATACAAATCTAATATTTTGGGAAATGACAATGATTTCTTCCAAAATATCATAGGACCTCTTCTTTTGATCTGGTAGTGTGATTCTGCAAGTACTGTGTAACCATTAAAAGACATTTTACCTAGATCATTTTCTATTATGTGAGATTCTAGTAAAAAGCAATATCAACCTTATTTGTTTTTAAATATTTAACCAGACTTCCTCTTTTTATAGGGTTGTTAATACCATTTACATTCAAAGACATACATTTATAAGCAAACATTTCTTTTTTGACACAAATAGATATCAAGGATTTTGTTATGGACATACAATAACTTGTAAAAATAAACATTGTATAGTTAAAACTATATATAACTCTCAATAACAAATTATTTATTCTTGAATCAATGATCAAGATATCAAAACCACTTTCTATTAGCCACTTCATGGAGTTCAAGATACTCCTGATTCAAATAGAATACTGATTGAAACAACCACTCCCTTACGAACAACAGTTAATTCCCCTCTACCATGACAAATGTTTAATATTATTAATAAAAGACAAAATGGATGTAATATTAATTTCCTATTAGTATTTCCTAAATTAAAGTATTAAGGATTTTAATTATATATTTACTTGCCATAGGCAGCATTGATATAAAAAATCATGTGTTAAAACTAAATTAGACATATTGTATATGACACAGACTATTAACTATTAATGAGTGCAATAGGGTATGCATCCAACTAATATCTATGATAATCAAACCAAGACATGTGGTCTATAACATATACACAATCTTGTGGCATTGCTATATTTGCACATATGATAATCTTTCATATTATAATATAAAAAAGTGCAGTAAAGGTACATATGTACTATCACAGTCAATCCCCAAGCATGGCATAGCTGGAAATTACTGTGTAACATAAGTTTGCAACTGCCTCAAAACTGCTTGCAAACTTCAGTGATAAAAGGGAAAGAATTTACAAATATTATCTCCATGTTTTACAGCACAACATAACAGCTGAGGCTGCAAATCCCTTTGATATATCAGCTTATTATTCAACATGAGGAAGTTCCCTTCTCCTGATAGAATTTTACAATTGCACGAGCAAGTCACATCAAAAGAATAACTAATATTTTTTACAATCTACCCTCCAATATATGATCAGCTGTAGAAAATATGTAGGCAGCTGCAAACTAATTAAAAGGTATTAATCATATGAGACCTGAAGATCTCGATCCACTAAATACTAGTAAATCTTCGTCATCCAATTTCTACTATGAACTAGCTGCAAACTACTATAAATAAAGAAAAAAGTATATCAGTAACATTTGTTTGTTGGAGTCAAACAAATTATCTTAAAAAATGCAATAAGTACTTTTGTCAACTGCCATATATCATTTAAGAAACTTATAAAAGCAGAAAATTTCAGATTTATATATAAAAAAATAAACATCAGAATAAATACATTACAGTTTGTGGCATATGTCACTATTTTGACAGGAGCTAAGAAGATAATTAGTGTGTAAATAAAACCCAGAGGTATACTTCAATGGTTATTACAAAATATATAAGGTAATTCATCAATTAAAACATAAAGAATCCAGTAATAATCTAGTGAATTACTGAATGTTTACAGTCAGTCAACAGTGTCATAAATTGCCTTGTCCAAGCATTTAGAATCTAGTTGCAGCAACACGGAAACATTACATCAAAATAAAACTTTTGTGCTTTATGGAAACTTTATATCTTTTTAATACACTTATTATCTAAATGTAAATACACTTACTTTACCTCCTTATTCCATTAGTGATCTCTGGAGTCAGCATAATGAAACATTATGAATAGCATGTAAATATTCCAATGACTTCCTATCTTAAAATGTCAAAGTTCACTTTTCCTTTAAAGACATGTGATAAAGTGAAAAAATAATACCTAACTTATTAAAAGAAAACAAAATTGGTACAGATCTAAATAATTAGTGCAGTATATGATGGTATCTATTCATGTTTTCTTTACTTTTACCCCCACAAATACTTCTCTTGTAATAAAACCGCTATGATGAATCTCGCAAGTCACGTTTGAAGATTCTGATCAGTTCCTATCATTAGAGGTCAGAGTTCACGTTGATTAAATGAACTTGTGACATTGCAACCCTATCTTTTAGGCAAGATTTATGTACAGAAGCAACTCCGAGGCTCAAGGAAGCATTCTGAAGGTAAATTGAAGCTAAGTTATCGTGTTTTCAGCTGGAACTTTTCAAATAAGAGTAAAAAAGAGAAAAAAAAACTATGCAAAGTGCTTTTGAGTTTTGAAACATGGCAAACATAGATTCAACGAGCCATCTTATCACCTTTTCTCTTCCAAAGGCATCTTCACCATAAATATGACTAATTAATCAAGAATATAAAACAAGTAATATAAAATAGGAGGAAAGTATACAATAAACGTCAATGTCAACAGAACCTGAAAACTACATAATACAGAAACAGCTTTTTTAAATCTATTAATGTCAGCACTCACAGTACATATATCAAAGTTCCAATCACTCACCATGAAACACAAATCCCTTGTCAGTTTAAAGCTCCTATCAGATATTTTAAACTTAACCATATTACATATCAGTTTAACAGAAATTGTCTTAATTATAGCCCTACCTTTCAAAGAGCTTTTAGTGTCATAAAACAGTAAGCTGTATTTCAGAAATCGAGAGCTGTAGAAATAATAAAATTAAAGGGAGAACAGTTATTTATCTTTTAACTTCTTTTTCTTTTTTTCTGAAGATGTCCATGAATTATTTTCAGCAATTCTCTTCAATAACGGATTTGTCCATTCCATATCTTCTATGTTCTCTATTAATTTACTTGTTTTTATGTAGGAGACAGCATAGTCAAGATCATCAAAGATTTCACATCCCTCTGTGAGAAATAATTTTAGTCTGGCAGGAAACAACAGGTGTACCTTTATTTGTTTCTTTTTAAGTTCCTTAATAATAGGATGAAAGAGCTTTATTTTAGGCATCACTGCAGGCAGTAGTCATTGTCAAAACATACACTATTGTCATTTACTTTTATAGGGGACTTAGCCCATGCAGTTTTCAGCACTAGCTCTTTATCTTGTGTTGGTATAAATTTCACAATAACAGATCTTGAAGCATGTTTATTAGAAGAAGAAACAATGTTTCTGTGTGCCCTTTCTATTTTAAAGGAAAGGGCTTCAGGAAGATTCAGAACAGTTGGTAGCCAAGTAGCTAAAACACTCACCATGTTGCTTCCTTCTATGTTGTTTGGTAGACCAAAAATCTGAAGGTTATTTCTTCTTGACCTATTTTCTTGGTCTTCTATTTTATTTTAAAGAGCAGTGTTGTGCTTTAAAAGGAACTCTGTGTTATTTTCTCCATCTTGAAGTCTTCCATCCACATCATTAAGAGATTGTTCTATGTCAGAAATTTGGGATTTTTGAAGTTGTAATTCCTTATGTATTAAATCCATCTGTTTAAAGCATTTTTGTTCAAAATCATTTATTTTTGTGTCCATTTTGTCTAGTTTCAATGACATCACTTATAAAGTCATTGTCACAGCTAAAGGTTCTTTCTTGATAGAAGAGTCTGAAGAATTATTCTTTGAAAAGCTCATCATTCTGGTAGAGATGTTGTGGTATATTGTCTGAAGTTTTTGACAGGAAAATTTGAAGGAAGATTTATAATTTTGTGAATAATCCAACAATAGGTTAACAGAAGTCAAAAAATGACAAAAAGCTAGTTGGATTATTTTTAAAGTTTAAATCCTGTCAGAAATATATATCATTGGCAGAGCTGAAAGAAACTGCTGTTAGTCAGTGTACATCTTGGCCACGCCCCCTACTGTAGTTTTCTTGTATGGCAGTATAGTAGTTTTGCTTAGCCTTTAGAAAGGTAATTTTTAGTTATGTCTTGCAAGTGCAGGTATTGTTGCCAATTGTATGTTTTTTTTCTAAATTCCAGTTTTTCATGCTTTGTTTCTATTATATATTTTAGCTTTTTTATATCTAGTGAAGGCCATGATGCATGATTTCAGATCTCTTTGCCCAGTCACACTTTATGATGTGCATTTTTCATTTATTCTCTTAAAAATGATGAGCATTATCGAAAGAGTGCAGTGTCCTATTCTGATCAGATTATTTGAGTGTATAGTACTGTTAGTGGTGTAGGTTTGGCACAGTGTAGATATTTCTTGTGTTTTTAAGCTTGCTGCTGTGCCCTGATTACAACAATGTAGGCAAGTTTTCCATCAATTCATTGTATAATTTTTTTTGTGCTAAGACATAGTGCGCAGTCAGTTCTTTCTTGTTTCACATTAAAGGTGCTGCATCATTTTGCAGCCATAAAAGTCATATGACTAATATGCCACAGGCAGATTGCTTTCTCTTGATTATGTACCATACCAAAGGTTTTGCAACACTATTATAACACTTGATTTATAGGCAGTCCTGCAGAATTCACATGATTAAAGCATGATATACAAGGTCCCCCTCTTTCAGTGTGTAACTGTGTGTGATTAGAAAAGATTGCTGACACCTATGTAATGCTAATAAACCAAGAAAGTACCAAGTACTCAGCATGAAGTGCAAAGGAAATTTATTAGCAGTGATCCACAAACACGAACAACACAGCAACAAGGACACCAATACGTAGTTAAAATAACATCCACGTTTCATCAAAAACTTCTTTAGATAAATAAGATCAAAACATGTACAAGATACTGAATTAAATACTCATACCCAAATTGAATTACCCAATCAAATGCCCATATCATTATAATATTAAATAAATCATGTCAGCACGTTACTTCCACAGTACAAAACCACCGTAATTACCAATATGTACAAAATAATACAGGTCAATACACAATAAGTACATACTTCACAAGAATAAATGAATAAATTCAAGATATCTAAAATGAATAAATGTGTAAGATTATATAATGTTTTGATAAAAGAGTTTTTTTAAAAATAAATAAATTTGCAAACAATGCTTCCCTCTCCTGGTAAAAACTGATAATACAACACATATACTTAATGAAAATAGACAATTAATATATGTATACTGCATAGAGAATAAAAAATAAAAAAACAATAAAAAACAATCTATATGAAGGTGAGATAAGGGAAACAGTTTATAACTTTGCTGACCTCAATTTCAGTACAGGTGCTAGTGAAATCATGTCATTAATACCTGGATGTTTATTTGATTCTAACACAATCTGCCAATACAGTTCTCTGTATTCCACCAGAGTTTCCCACATTCCTCCTCTGGGGTCCATAGAAACAACTTCCAAAACAAATAACTCAAATTTCGCCCCATTACAAATTTGTGTGTGTTTATAAAGGGAATTAGTGTCACATCTAGTTCTAATGTCATACAGATGCTCGTAAATTCTTTGTTTAATTTTCCTTTCACTTTTCCCAATATAAAACGCTTCACATTTGTCACACATAGCAATATAAATTATTCCATTTGTGTTACAATTTACAAAGGATTTCACAGTCAATGTTTTGTTCCTAGCTCTCAAATAACAGGACTCTCCTGTTTTGAGGTACATACAGTAGCTACAGGCTCCACATTTAAAAACACCATTTTTCATTTTCTTTTTTGTGTTTAAAAACATGTTGTTAGTGCCTCTTTCTAATAAACCTTTTATACTGTTGCCCCTTTTGTAAATGTATTTAATTTCTTTTTCAAAAATGTAACTCAAGTCAGAAACTTTAGCAAAATTTTTCCATTCCCTGTCAATAATTTTTCTAACAATATGTGATTGTCCGTCATATATAATAGTAATACCTGAAGTAAATTCATCATTAAAAGTGACATTAGAACTAACAGGAATCATATCGTGCCCATGCTTGCCCAAAATTGGGGCAAATCTACCTTTCCTCCCTTCACATACTTCTTTACAAATCTCATCAAACAGTTTCTCGGGGTATCCCCTGTTTAAAAACATTTTTTTCAAGCAACCACACTCTTCTGCAAAGTGAGTGTCATCAGATGTCATTCTACATATCCTGACCATCTGTCCCTTTAACACACTTTTCTTTTGGTAAAACGGGTGGGAACTTGTAAAATGTAAGTAAGTATTTGAAAAAGTATCCTTTCTATGTACCCTTGAAAAAAAGTTGTTTTCTAATCTAACTATGTTCACATCCAAATAATTTACCTGATGTACATTGAAGTGCATGGTAAATTTAAGGAAGTTTGTGGTCTCAATGACATATTCCACAAATGAATTGAACTCAACTTCAGTGCCTTTCCACAAAAAACATAAATCATCGAGCAATCTACAGTACAAGGTCCATTTATTTCTGTAAATAGGGGTTAAAATAAACTTGTTTTCCCAATATGCCATGATAATGTTAGCGTAGGTTGGTGCACAATGTGCTCCCATTACAACATCCCTAGCTTGTCTGTAGTATTCCCCCTCAAAAAATATGAAATTATTTTTGAGGACCACTTCCATGAGCACAAGTATAGTCCTAAAATCGTTGTGAGAAATTTCTTTACAAGTTAGTAACATTTCCTCAAACCACAATAAACCTACCTCATGTGGTATACTTGTAAACAAGTCTACAACGTCAAGGGTACCAAAACCTTTTGTTTCACTATGTATAGAATTATCAATCTTACTTAAAAAATCCCAAGAATCTTTTAATATGTTGTTATTTTCATTAACTAACCTCTTAATCTTATAATCAATGTATTTAGCAAGTGGTGCTGTTACAGAACCCTCAGAAGAGACTATAGCTCTAAGGGGAGGGTCATTGATGTTCTTATGCACCTTTGGGATTCCAAAAATGGATGGTATTTTAGGTTTTTCTACATGTAAAAATTTATATGTTTTCAAATCAATGGCCCCTTCCAATAATAAATCATTTAATAAGATATATATTTTTTTGTATGCTACGTTAATTTCATTAATGGATATTCTACTATATTTATCTGTATCGTTCAAAATATCCAACATTTTACCTTCATATATTATATAATCAATTAAAACAACACCTCCCCCCTTGTCAGGTTTCATAACCCTGACATCCCTGTTTTTGCTTAATGTTTCAAGAATTTCTTCTTCATAGACAGTAAGATTAGACTGCACTGTGTGTTTCCGCAAATAATTTCTTAATTCATTTTCCAAAGCAAGTTCAAAATTTTTCAACTGGGGATGCAAAGGGGGATTAAATGTGGTTTTCCGCAACAGTTTATCACCAGTAGTGTTCAAGTGCCTGCCTTTAAAAAATATTTCCAAATTCTTTTTTCTTATAAATAATTTAATATCTACTAAAAGTTTAAAAACATCTGTCTTTTTCTGTGGTATAAACCAAAACCTTTTGAAAATAAATCAAAAAAAGGTTTGGTAGGTGTAATTTGAGAATAATTAAATATGTTAAAATCATTAAAACTCCCCTTACAAACATCTCTAACAATTTCCTCTAGTGGTTCCAATGTTCCCGTCTCAATACAGGGGGTGCCCAACCCCTCCACCTGTAGTTTTTTGAATTGTAAGTGACAGGTTCCTTTTGCATTAATCTTTCTGACCTACGTAGTGGAGGAAACTCCACTGAATCTACATCATTTTCATCTTGTGAAGTAATTTCCTGTACCAAACTCGTGTCCATAACATTATGCTGATTTTCAAAAACCTTTCTACCCCAAAATTTAGGTTTGGGGTAGTGGGTATTAGTTTTGTATTCATGAATATCTCTCTCTATTTTGTTACACTTTCTGTTCTGCACTTCAATACATTTCAATTCTATATCCTTCATCAAACGCTTATATTTCTCTCTTTGTTCATCTATAGTGAACAATAAATCATTGACTACAGCTTTATTAATGCTCTCAATAATAGTATACATTTTTTCCATTTCACATTCATTATTGTTAATAATTGCCCGCATAATGGCAAAACCACAGTTATCAAAGGCTTTAATCAAGTTGTTATGAAAATCCGTGCCTTCATATACATTGTTAGGGTATTTACTGACCCTTAAACCCTTGGGAACAATTTCTAGATGTAGACAATGCTTCAAATAAGTATTGTCCATCTCTAACATTTTGTACTTATTTAAATAATACTGTAAATCATTTAACATTTGTAAATAAGTGCCATTAGGCTTGCTTGTCTTCTTGTCATTGACAAAATTGAATTTTACATTGACTACATCTCTAAAAAGTCTTTCAATACCTGGCTTTGACCCTGCAGCGTTGGTCAAATCCGTTGATGTGGGGTTAGTATGCAATTGTTCAACCGGACCCCTATCATGTGTCCCTTCGAGTGTAATATGTGGAAAACCTTCACAGTTATCTAAAATAGATCCGTTATTATCATTTAACAAGTTCACATTATTGTCAGTGTTCTCAACTTGCCTGGACGTTCCTTCATTCAAAGCTGAATGTCTCAGCACTTCCTGGTTACCTGGGAGTGAAAGGGAAGTGACTACCGTTGCCAACGATTGGCTGACTGGAGTTAAAAGACCCACAAGCTGGGTAAGTTGTCCTATGAGCTTCCGAAGCTCACCAGTCTCATTTTTTCCTGCCCTTGACCTCCGATGCTCCAAACGCTGAGTTCTCCATAAATTAAAACCAAGAAACCAAAAATGGAAGGTACTGAGCTGCACTATTAAACTAAGAAAGTACCAAGTACTCAGCGTGAAGTGCAAAGGAAATTTATTAGCAGTGATCCACAAACACGAACAACACAGCAACAAGGACACCAATACGTAGTTAAAATAACATCCACGTTTCATCAAAAACTTCTTCAGATAAATAAGATCAAAACATGTACAAGATACTGAATTAAATACTCATACCCAAATTGAATTACCCAATCAAATGCCCAGATCATTATAATATTAAATAAATCATGTCAGCACGTTACTTCCACAGTACAAAACCACCGTAATTACCAATATGTACAAAATAATACAGGTCAATACACAATAAGTGCATACTTCACTTGATTAAAGCATGATAGACAAGGTCCCCCTCTTTCAGTGTGTAACTGTGTGTGATTAGAAAAGATTGCTGACTCACCTATGTAATGCCTAGGGTTACATACCATCACTTGATTAATGTGCTGGATATATGTTTAATGATCAGTGTAACTATCAGTGAGTTCTGTTCCCCAGATTAACCACTCATTCGACACCACACTGTTCACTTTCCTTAAAAACACAGAAATGCAGTGTTTTTGCAGAAGAATTAAGTAGTAAGCAACATTAATAAGGAATGGATAGTACGACTTATGTTGCATGACAGTAGTACTGGATAGAGTTTGCCACCAGTCAGTCTCGTTAAGAATAGAAAGTGACACATTGGGCGTGCTCAGTAAACCAGATAGTGACTATACTAAAGATTGTTGATCAGTGTCTGTTTGAACAGGTCTACCATAAATGTAGTCATTGAACCTGGAACATGTGAAAACAACTGCTAAAAAGTTATTTTCATTTAACATTGGCAATTTAATTCTTCAAGGGCAGTGGGAACTGAATTTGTAGATGTAAAGTTCTTTGCCAATAGCAACCTCTTCATTAGTTACAGTTCTCTTTAATGTGGAAATATTCAGACAATGTTTACTTCTGCTTATTGACTGATATTTGGTGGATTGTAATGATACATGTTTGAGTGGCCTCTTATGGTTGAACTTCTCTGAAATGGGTAGTTTTGTCACTATTGGTTCATACATTGCTTACTGAAAGAATGTTCAAAACTACAAATTTGAAGCACATTCTTACAAGTGGTGCTGTATTATACAAGGAATATCATTTAATACAATCAATCAAGGTGAATCAAAGAACACATACATGTATGTCCCTAAAAATGTGTGCAGGGAGACTATGGTTTGAAAACAGCCTAAAGGTAAACGTAACCCTCCACTAGCTAGATGAATTTTCTTTGAATGTGAGTTTTAATATAATTTCAATGAATGTTCATAGGTTCATAGGTTCATAGGTTCATAGGTTCATACTTGGTTATCTGCCCTAGGGCATTTATAAGCCTAGCCAGAGTGTGTTTGGCTTTCGCCACCCATTTTAAATTAATTTTGCTATGCCCTTTTTCGAGGTTAGTATACTGCGCCTCTGTCTAACAGTGACACACAAGTGATACCCGGGGTAAACCTACGATCTCCCATCCACTCATCAAGATTCCTCTTGAAGAGAGTCAATGAGGGACTCTGCCTAACCTGGACTGGGATTTTATTCCAGAGTGAAGGGAGCCTCTGGGTTATGAATCTGCCCCTCCAGCATGTCCTATTTATTTCAGTGCTGAGGTTCAAGTCTCTCGAGTGCATAGCTTGATGGGATTTGGATTTTCTGAGGTGCAGCATGTCCATTAATTCCGGATTGGACATGGCTTTATACGTCAGGCACAGATCACCTCTGAGCAGGTGGTATGCCACTGAGTAGTGGTGGAGTTTCTTTAACCAGGCAGCATATGGCATCTGTTTGAGCCCTTTGATCCTCTTGGTGAGGTACTTTTCGGGTCTTTCCAGTAGCTGCAGGTGTCTGGTAAGGTACATCCCAAAACGGGCATTGTTCTCAATTATGAGCCTGATGAGGGATGAGTAAAGAGGCACGATGACCTCCCCTGATCTAGATGTGAATCCCTTCATGATTAGATGGGCTATATAAAATGTTTTTCTAACCACTTTGGCCACGTGGTTGTCAAATGACAGATTGCTATCAACTTGGGTCCCCAGGTCCCTAATTACTTCTTCTGTACTTAATGGATTACCACCTATGTGGTAATTTGTGGGCACTTTGTTTTTGCCAAAGGGGATGACTACACACTTTTTGGCATTTAGCTTGAGGCCATGGCTCTGGCACCAGTTGTCTGTTTCTATGAGGTCCTTTTGGAGGATGCTTGTGTTGGCTGGAGAGTCAATTATGGCACCAGTTTGCAGTCATCTGCGAACTTGGTCAGCCACAGTCCTTCTGTGTTGGCCTGTACCTCCAAGAAATATATACCGAACAAGAGAGGTCCCAGGAATGAGCCTTATGGGATGCCACTTGTAACTGGTTTGGAGTCTGACATGGCTCCAGCAATTCTAACCATGTGGGTTCTGTCCTTGAGCCAGTTTGCAACCCATCTAGTGATATAGGGGTTTATATTTAAGCTGGTGAGCTTATCTATAATGCCAGAGTGGGGTATTGCATCGAAGGCTTTTGCAAGGTCCAGGTAGGCTGTGTGGACCAGCTTCTCCTCGTCAATGGCCTTGGTGACTGTTTCAGAGAAATCAACCAGGTTTAAGAAGCAGGATCTTCCCTTAACAAAGCCGAACTGGGTGGGATCCAGTGTCTGTAGGTCCCCAATATCTTTATTTATGAGGTCCATGATGATCCTTTCCATAGCTTTGCAGACCAAGGTAGTCAGGCTTATGGGGCGATAGCTTCCAGGATCCGTTGAGGCACCACCTTTGTGGAGAGGGACCACTGTTGCTATACGCCACTCTTTGGGTACATATCCTGTAGTAAGGCTGAGATTGAACAGTAGTTTTATGATTGGGTTTAGCTCTTCTTGGAGTTCATGTAGGATGCAGCCCAGGACACCGTCTGGTCCCATTGATGCTGTGTTTTTTGCTTTGGAGAGGGCAGCTCTTACCTGAGCATCTGAGATGTCATTGGGGCAGCACTCTGCTGGGATAGATATTTGCCCTTTTGGTGGGGGGGGGGGTTGCGCTGAACCTGTCAGCTAGGATGTTGGCAATGTCTGTGGGTTTGGTGTATTTTTTTGTCATTTTGGACTAATTCTGAGCATATCTGGGAATTCCCACCTAGGTTCCTAACATAACTAAAAAAAGCTCTGTGATTATCCTTAGTGTCCTGTGTAATTTTTCTCTCGAAGTTGGTCTTAGATGATTTTATGAGTGCCCATAGTTTTTTGCTAATACTGATCAGAGATGCCTTCCATTTTTGGGATTTTGCTCTATCATGTAGTAGCTTTCTCCTTCTATTGTATAGTTTGTTTATGGCTGGGGTCCACCAGACATGATGTCTGCCTTTGGAGGAATGGGTCTTGGTTTTATTTGGGATTGCATGATCCATGCATTCCTGAAGGTGTTCATAGAATGCATTTATAAAGGATTCTGCGGTCTGGGCCATAATTTTCACAGGCCCGGGGGCTTTGAAGGATTCCACCTCGGTTTTGAGGAGTGTGAAATTTGCTTTAGAGAAGTTTTTCACTGTGGTTTTCTGGGCATGGGGTGGAGTCGGGATGTGAATATCCAGTGAGATTAGTTTATGGTCTGATCTTACCAGTGAGGGATACACTTCTGGTCTGGAGCATAGAGTCCCCATGTTGGTGATGATCAGGTCCAATATGCTTTCCCCTCTTGTGGGAGTGATAACAAGTTGTTCCATAGCATTTGAGTTTATAAATTCTAGGAACCTTTGGGCTAGGGTGTTGGAGATAGAGTAATGCTCCCAGTCTATGTTTGGGTAGTTGAAGTCGGCCAATATAATGGTGTTTGGAGAGACCTTCATATTTTCCAGTGTTCTCAGGAAGGCCGAGTGGGGTTCCTGGGTTTGGGAGGTTGGTCTGTAGCAGGCTATAAATTGGAAGTCAGTTTTACCCACTGTTAGTTGCACATGGATAGTCTCTGATGCTTCGTGCTGTGCCACCAACCTGGAGGTGAGGGTATCTTTGACGAAAATTGATACTCCCCCTCCTTTTGTGGTTCAGTCCAAGTTTTGGGGCCGAAAAGCATGGTATAACCTGGTATTGCTGGGGTGCTCTCGGGAGTCTTGAAACAGGTTTCCATGACTGCACAGATATCGATGTTCTCCATGCTAAGGAGAGTTTCGAGTGCGTGCATCTTGAGGTTTAGACTTCTGGCATTGAGTAGCATTACTCTTAGTTTCTTATCCCTTGTGATACCTATGGAGGTGGGTTTGTCTTTTGAGCCTTGCCTAAAAAAGGCACTATGGGGGTAGCAAGAGCCTTTGCCAATATCTGAAAGCCCAGGGGTGACAGGTGCAAGCCATCCCTAGCGAAGCATTGTGGCTTGTCGAGCATGTCATCCCAGGCTGACAGGCATTGGATCCCCTTTGAATGACACCAATACTTAAGCCAATTGTTGAAATTGATCATCTTGTCTTCATATTGTGGCATCATTCTTGGTGAGGGTAAGGTGCTACTCAAGGTCAGGGTCATACCGGCCTGGGCTACATGCTCAGAGAGCTCCTCTATGTCTCTTTTCATGTAGTCCAGGGAGGTACGTCTCAGGTCATTCACACCAGCATGGACAATGACTGAGTCATATTTGTACTTGCCTTGGAGTGACCTGAGTGCTTGTGTTATGTGGCAGATCCTAGCGCCCAACAGGCAGCTCACCATGACCTTCTCCTTGTTCAGCCTGGTGAGCAGGACATCAGTGTGCCTGATGATAGAGTCACCTATTACAAGTGTATCAGGTGTGTTGTTTAGCCTTAAGGGCTGTGACTGTTCGGCACACTGGCTTTGTGAGCTATGTGCTGCACATGTTTTGTTTTGGGGTAGCGGTTGCTTGGGTGTCTGCTTTGGAGGTCTCTGCTACTTAGGCAGATTTTTATTTAGAGCCTCCGAGTATGTTTTTTGTGTGTTTATGTGTTTGGTTTGCTGTCGTGGTAGGTCTATGTGAGACTGGAATTGTAGTGAGTGTGGTTTCCTTCTCCTCCTGACTGGTTTTGCCAGTACTGAGTTGAGAGAGCTTATCCTCCAGTATGGCTATATGGTTGCATCTCTCACATGTGTTGGAATTTGTTGGGAGGAGGAGAGCGTTGTCTGTGTACATGAGGCAGTTGTAACATTGCCTCAAGATTCCCAGATTCACCAGCTGGACTGGAGAGGAGATTGACAACTGACCTTTGGACATGCTAGAATAGTATTGGGAATTCCTTTATAATTGAAAAAAAGGGCCAATGGGGAACAAGGTACTCAAGGGGAGTTTGTGAGGTGTGCTTTTAATATTTTAGTGCTGACTTATATAATTGCTTTAGTGAGCAAGTGCCAGGTAACTTAAATGCAATGTGTTACAGGTAACTTAAATGCAAAAATGACAAACAGTAACTTTTTTTCAAGTGAAACAAGGAAATAAGTACAGTAAGCAATACAGATATCACTAGGGATCCACAGAAGCACTGAAAAGTCACGTTTTAGGTGGAATTAGCGTTTCAGGGAAATAACAAGCAAACAAACAACAAGCATACAAATAAAGCTAGATTCAGCAGGCCTGGATCTAGTCTATGCTATAGCAAACAAGGTGTACCAATTTCAGTAAGAAACAGTACAAAAATGTGACTTTCAAACGCAGAAAGGTTTACTGGTCATGCTAAGTCTATTTTCATTGTGAGGCTGTATTGTTTGTTTAGCAAATGGCTATCAGTGTTTGTGCTATTTTAGTTCAACATCTGTAATAATCATTGTAGTAAGAAAGCAGTATGCACACTGACAGGTTGAACAGTGTTTATGGTAACAGGGAGAAATAGCCAAGTAATTGAACACTGGAATGGCTGGGTAGGAAGCTGCTTTGGGGGGTAGGGGGTTTCTGCAGGAAAAGCTGATCAAGGGGGACTCTGACGCTGATTGGCAATAATTGTGGTATATGATCCAATCAAAGTTGTGTAGCGGAGCCAAAGCTGTTCAATGCAGAACAGTGGATTCATTTATGGTCGAATGCAGAGTGTTCCTCATAATCTGGAGCACTTGTCTTCTCTTTTATGTTTTAAATGTTTGTTGACAGACAGCCAGGTACTATGACTGGAAAAATCACAACAAAAGGTATATTTTATTTTGTGAAGGGGAGGGGCGGCAAACTCAATGACTGCAGTGGGGCAGCACAAACTCTATTGTGTGTGAATACTTAGTGATTTAAAACAACAAAGTCCAGCAGAAAAGCCATTTAAAGAATGATTGCCTTGTCTTTTTACTCCCCCCTGGTGACAGGCAGTTGAATTCCTCCACTGCATGTCTTGACGGAAGGAAACGGCCATTGGTGATCTGAAGTGCTAAAATAAAGGTGGCTTTTACTATGTATGGCCATCTTTGATCTGCTTTACTGGTGATATAGTTGTTGCAATGTATATTGTGTTAATTAACCATGATACATTCCTTAGGGAAAAGAATTTGGATATTTGGTTATATGTAGACATATTTTTGAAACTGAGGCTACAGGCAAATTAAGTAAGTAATGGGTTTGCCACCTTTTCAAATGCTCAAAGACAGACTTTTTTGTAGAAAAAGTTTTTACAGGAGAAACTATATCCATAGCCAGTGCAAAGGATAGGGCTTAACTTTTTTTTTCTAACATAACAGCTTCTTCTTGCAGCATTTCAGTTGTTTATGCTGCTCCATATACTGTTGAGGTGTTTCACATGCAAAATAAGTGTTTTATTCAGCTATTAAAGAAAACTTAGAAACTTCATTCACTTTAGGTTTTGTTTAAAAAAAAGTTCTATACAGTCAACTCTTTTTTTTTTTTTTTTTTTTTTTTTTTTGGCAGTCCCTTTATTTTAAGACTCAGATGATCACAGACACATTTTGACAGAGTTTATGAAATAAAACATTTGCAATATATAGATATTCCACGCACATCCATTTATTTTTCTGACTAGTGCTTTCACTCAGAGATGAAAAGTCAAAATTCATTTGAATGATCTGTCTACACAGAATTCTTTGACCTAATTACAAATGATGGAAAAAACATTGATGTGAAATGTAAGCTATGTCCACTGACAAGACCTACACAGCAAACAGTATGTCGAATTTAAAAAAGCATCTTCAGACATCACATCCTATCGCACTTGGAAAGCTAAATAGTATCAAAAGGAAAGCAGTTGATTCTGGGCCTGTTAAGTTGGACAAGAAATCATTGACACAGTCATCTATTGCAGCATTCATTGGCTCTGGTCATGTCACACAGTCCAAGATGGATAGTTTGATCATTGACTATGTGGTGAATGACATGAAGTGTTTCAGCGTTGTCGAGCAGCCATCTTTCATCAATTTTGTAACTGGCCTGCAGCCAAAAAAGGTGGTCATGAGCAGGAAAACTCTTGTCGAACAGGTGGAGAAGCAGTTCAGTGATATGAAGGAGAATCTGATGGAAACTTTAGCAAGTGTTTCAACTGTTTGCAATACAGCTGACATTTGGACCCATCCAAATCATAGTTTCTTTGGCATCACCATCCACTGGATCAACTGTGATACACTTCAACAAAAGTCAGCTGCTTTGTCATGCTGCAGAATACAGGGGAGGCATACATACTGGAAAATATGAAGGTCTCTCCAAACACCATTATATTAGGCGACTTCAACTACCCAAACATAGACTGGGAGAATTACTCTAGCTCCAACACCCTAGGCCAAAGGTTCCTAGAATTTATAAACTCAAATGCTATGGGACAACTTGTTACCACTCCCACAAGAGGGGAAAACATACTGGACCTGATCATCACCAACATGGGGACTCTATGCTCCAGACCAGAAGTGTATCCCTCACTGGTAAGATCAGACCATAAACTAATCTCACTGGATATTCACATCCCGACCCCACCTCCTGCCCAGAAAACCACAGTGAAAAACTTCTCTAAAGCAAATTTCACACTCTTCAAAACCGAGGTGGAATCCTTCAAAGCCCCCGGGCCTGTGGAAAATATGGCCCAGACCGCAGAATCCTTTATAAATGCATTCTATGAACACCTTCAGGAATGCATGGATCATGTAATCCCAAATAAAACCAAGACCCAATCCTCCAAAGGCAGATGTCCTGGCTGGTGGACCCCAGCCATAAACAAACTATACAATAGAAGGAGGAAGCTACTAAATGATAGAGCAAAATCACAAAAGGGGAAGGCATCTCTGATCAGTATTAGCAAAAAACTACGGGCACTCATAAAATCGTCTAAGGCCAGCTTCAAGAGAAAAATTGCACAGGACACTAAGGATAATCACAAGGCTTTCTTTAGTTATGTTAGGAACCTGGGTGGGAATTCCCAGATATGCTCAGAATTGGTCCAAAATGACAAAAAATAGACCAAACCCACAGACATTGCCAACATCCTAGCTGACAGGTTCAGCACAAACTCCCCCCCCCTCCCCACCAAAAGGGCAAATATCTATCCCAGCAGAGTGCTGCCCCCTGACATCTCAGATGCTCAGGTAAGAGCCGCCCTCTCCAAAGCAAAAAACACAGCATCAATGGGACTGGACGGTGTCCCAGGCTGCGTCCTACATGAACTCCAAAAAGAGCTAAACCCAAACATAAAACTACTGTTTAATCTCAGCCTTACTACAGGATATGTACTCAAAGAGTGGCGTACAGCAACAGTGGTCCTCTCCACAAAGGTGGTGCCTCAACGGATCCTGGAAACTATCGCCCCATAAGCCTGACTAGCTTGGTCTGCAAAGCTATGGAAAGGATCATCATGGACCTCATAAATAAAGATATTAGGGACCTACAGACACTGGATCCTACCCATTTCGGCTTTGTTAAGGGCAGATCCTGCCTCATAAACTTGGTTGATTTCTTTGAAATAGTCACCAAGGCCATTGATGAGGGGAAGGTGGTCCATGCAGCCTACCTGGACCTCGCAAAAGCCTTCGATACAATACCCCACTCGGGCATTATAGATAAGCTCACCAGCTTAAATATAAACCCCTATGTCACTAGATGGATTGCAAACTGGCTCAAGGACAGAACCCACATGGTTAGAATTGCTGGAGCCATGTCAAACTCCAAACCAGTTACAAGTGGTGTCCCACAAGGCTCAGTCCTGGGACCTCTCTTGTTCGGTATATATTTCTCGGAGGTACAGGCCAACACAGAAGGACTGTGGCTGACCAAGTTCGCAGATGACTGCAAACTGGGCACCATAATAGACTCTCCAGCTGACACAAGCATCCTCCAAAAGGGCCTCATAGAAACAGACAACTGGTGCCAGAGCCATGGCCTCAAGCTAAATGCCAAAAAGTGTATAGTCATCCCCTTTGACAAAAACAAAGTGCCCACAAATTACCACATAGGTGGTAATCCATTAAGTACAGAAGAAGTAATTAGGGACCTGGGGACCCAAGTTGATAGCAATCTCTCATTTGACAACCACGTGGCCAAAGTGGTTAGAAAAACATTTTATATAGCCCACCTAATCATGAAGGGATTCACATCTAGATCAGGGGCGGTCATCATGCCTCTTTACTCATCCCTCATCAGGCCCATAATTGAGTACAATGCCCCTTTTGGGATGTCCCTTACCAGACAGCTGCAGCAACTGGAAAGACCCCAAAAGTACCTCACCAAGAGGATCAAAGGGCTCAAACATATGCCATATGCTGCCCGGTTAAAGAAACTCCAGCTCTACTCAGTGGCATACCGCCTGTTCAGAGGCGATCTGTGCCTGACGTATAAAGCCATGTCCAACCTGGAATTAATGGACATGCTGCACCTCAGAAAATCCAAATCCCATCGAGCTACGCGCTCAAGAGACTTGAACCTCAGCACTGAAACAAATAGGACATGCTGGAGGGACAGATTCATAACACAGAGGCTCCCTTCACTCTGGAATAAAATCCCAGTCCAGGTTAGGCAGAGTCCCTCATTGACTCTCTTCAAGAGGAATCTTGATGAGTGGATGGGAGATCGTAGGTTTACCCCGGGTATCACTTCTGTGTCACTGTTAGACAGAGGCACAGTATACTAACCTCAAAAAAGGGCATAGCAAAATAAATTTAAAATGGGTGGCGAAAGCCAAACACATTCTGGCTAGGCTTATAAATGCCCTAGGGCAGATAGCCTAGTATGAACCTATACAATGTCATAGCATCAACTCTTGAGAGCATTCACATCAAGTACAAAAAAGATCAAAAGGTGTGTGTAACAATTACTGACAATGGCAGCAGTTTTGTAAAGGCTTTCAATGCCTTTGCAGAATGTAAGAGGTCTCAGGCTACAAGCATTCTGTTCCAAGATGAGGATGACGATGGTGATGTTGAAGTGATTTACAACAGTGTGACAGCCATGTTTAGTTAGTCAGGGCAAAATGAGAGCACCTTTTCACTGTCTCCCCATCTGAAATGTGCAGCACATACATTGAATCTAGTTGCCGTCCAGGATGCTGATTCTGCTTGTGATGATGCGCAGTATAAAAAGATCATGTGAAGCACCATGGCCAAATGCTATGCTGCTTGGGACAAGGCTAGTCACAACACCCAAGCTGCTGAGGTGGTTTGCAATAAGTGTGATCTGGCATTTATTGTTCCCAATGTGACGAGATGGAATTCCACTTTCTATGCGATGGAGAGAATTCACCGCATTTCAACTCAGGGTGAAGACTTGCTGAATGAGATATATGAAGAGATTGGAATTGCCGTCTTCAGGACTGCTGAAATGACCTTTGTTTCTGAGTTTGTGTAAGCAATGCAGCCCCTGGCAATGGCTCTGGACATCCTGCCGTCGGAGCTGAAATGCTTCATGGGAATTTTGATCCCCAGCCATAATATGCTTGAAAAACAAATTGTCCGAACTCAGGCACTCTGCGAAGCTCATTGTGCCACTAGTTGCTCTTCTTAAAGGCATTGAGGCTCGGTCCAATCACCTTCTGGAGCGCGAAGAGCTCATTCTGGCTAGCATACTGCATCCACAGTTCCGTTTGCGATTGATGAGCAGCGAAGAGTAGAAATTCAGAGGCAAGGCTCTGCTCCTTGATGTCATGTAAAAACTGGATGAACCTAAGCATGTGTCATCTGAAGCTTCTGCACTAACTGCTGAAGACAGCTTCTTTAACTTCAAAGAATCGACAGAAGCCAGTGTCAGCATATCTTCTTAGATGGAAATGTATCTGGCCGACTCTTCCAGAGAAATATCTTCTCTCAACAGTTACCCTATAGTCAAGAAGATATTTCTGAACACTAATACACCTCTGCCATCTAGTGCATCTGTTGAACTCCTGTTCAGTCTTGGTGGACAAGTGCTGACTGCAAGATGAAATAGACTCACCAACGAACACTTTGAAAAGTTACTCCTCCTTCGAGCCAACAAAAATGTGTAGTGATTGTTTAATCATTGTGATGTAAATAGTTATATATAGTGATATTTTGGATGACTTTGTTATGATAGTAGTTTTGTTAGACATTTATGACATATTCTGTAACTATTTTTGTGTCCTCTGCATCACTTTTATCAGATTAGCAGATTAGCTTAATGTATGTTGTTGAAAATTTGATGGGTTGTAACTTGTTATGGGTCTTGTGTTGTTGGCTGTGTGTACTTTGGTTTAAGTATTAAATTGTGACTCTGACTATAAAGACTGGTCTGTGGGACTTTGTAAACTGTAAAATGCTATTTATCTTAATTGTAATACAGTGTATACAGCTTTAATAATACACTCATATTCATGTGCAGTAGGCATGTATTCCTTAAACACAAGTAACGTGTGAATAAATCAGAATATGACAATTGATACACTATATTTATGCAAAAGTAACTCAAAAGTTATTAGTTACTTTAGTTAGTAACTAGCAATAGTAATATATTACTTTTTTAGAAAAGTAATAAGTAATAGTAATATATTACTTTCACTTAAAAGTAACTATTAATACTATTGTATTACTTTTATAAGTAACTAGCACAACACTGTTTATATGCACACCCTGAACAGACACCGCACTGTTTAACAACAGGAAAAACAATGCTCTTACTTAAGAGTGAACCTGCAACCTACCCTAAAAATTATAGACCAATAACTTGTCTTCCGACGACGTATAAACTATATATGGGGATTGATGCTGACAGAGTTTATAGTCATTTAGAAGAAAACTCAATTATGGCAGTAGAACAAAAGGGCAATAAAAGAAAGTCATATGGAACAAAGGATCATTTGTTGTTAAATAAAGTTATAGTGGAGAACTGTAAGAAAGGGAAGAATCTGAGTATGGCATGGATTGACTACAAAAAAGCATTTGATAGTATCCCACATTCATGGATAAAAGAGTGTTTAAAAATGTATAAGGTACATCCAACACTGATTGATTACATTACATTAGCCATGAAATAGTGGCAGACCACTTTGAAATTAAGCCATGATAAAGGACAGATTATTATCCCAGGGATAAAAATCCAAAGGGGATATTCCAGGGTGACTCCCTGTCACCGTTGCTATTTTGCCTTGCCATTAATCCATTAAGCTGTTTACTTAACAGCTTAGATCATGGCTATAATTTGGCCTCTAGAAAACAGCAAAGTCTAATGACTTCTCATCTTCTCTTTGTCGATGATTTAAAATTGTATAGCTCATCAGATGAGGAACTGAAAGCACAGCTACAGGTTGTCAAAACTTTTTCAGATGATATTGGAATGTCATTTGGTCTTGATAAATGTGCAAAAGCAACCTTTAAAAAAGGAAAATTGCAGCACCAGGAAAACATCAGTTTGGGACAAGAATGTGATATAAAAGAACTTGAACAAGAGGGGGTGTATAAATACTTGGGAATTGATGAAGGATCAGCAATAAAACATGAACAAATGTTAATAAACCTTACTAAGGAGTACTTTAGAAGACTTAAATTAATCCTGAAAACAGCATTGACACCTAGGAACAAGATCCAAGCTATAAATCAATTTGCTCTTCCTGTCCTAACTTATAGTTTTGGAGTGATTGACTGGCCCCCTTTTGGATAGATTGAATATTAAAACAAGAAGGATGCTTCATGCTCACCAAATGATTTATAAAAATGAGTGTATAACAGGATTATATATTCCCCGTTCTGAAGGAGGGATGGGCCTCTTTGAAATTAATAACATGTATAGATCTGCAATTGTGGGACTCCACACATATCTACTGACACAAGATACAAATGTGGTGAAAGTTCTGAAACATGAGGAGAATAAATCTAAGATGACATCTCTGCTTAATTTAGCAGAAGCATATCGATGTCAAGCAGGAATGGAAATCAAACCAGAAGTGAATAAAAACCAGGCGGCAACTGAATGTGCTAAAAAACAAAAGAAATAATATAAGGTGAAAGATCAGATAAGAAGGCAAGAAATGTGGAAAAAACGTAAATATAGTTGCAAGTATAGAAAGCTTCTGGAAGAGCCTCATGTTGATTAAGAACAAACGCAGGAATGGTTAAGGAGAGCTGAATTTACATCAAGAAATGAAATGTTAATATTGGCAGCCCAAGACAATGGGCTACGTACACACTGGTTTACTAAGTCCATTGAGGGAGAAACAGACATATGTAGGTTTTGTGGAACCGAACTGGAAACAGTCATACACCTTATTGCTGGTTGCGACTCTCTAATGGCAGAGGGACTGTATACTGAAAGGCATAATAATGTGCCAAGATTGTTACACTGGAGATTGTGCAAACATTATGGTATCGAAGTGGTTGGAAAACACTGAAAACATGAGCCACAGAGAATCATAGAAAATTATGTTTACATCACTTGGGATCACCCAATACCAACAGTCCAAAAGGTAGATGCTAGAAAACTGGATATAGTGGTCCAAGAAAAGAAGACAAAAGTAACATTGATCACTGAAATCACCACACCTAGTGACTACAGTGTCTTGCGTAGAGAGAGACACAAAGTCATAAAATACCTTGATCTGTAAGTGGAAATGAGAACCATGCGGAAGAAAAATAGGCAGTTCCAATAGTAGTAGGAGCAAGTGGTCTTATAAAAAAGAATTTACAATCGTATTTTGATATGTTACCAATTCATGTAACACTGTACGAATTGCAGAAGGAGTCATTACTGGACACATTGCGGGTGCTGCGAAGAGCACTTTTGGCTAACATCAAAGCGTGAAACAATACTAATTTCATGAACTTTAATCATACTTTGACTTATGAATGGGGTCCATACCTGTCATGTTATTAGAAACCCAAAAGACTTGGAGAAATTAAAAAAAAAAATTACAGCCACCTATGTACCATCATAGTTTATATATGTTGATCAATTTCAGATTTTGAGAATGTCAATCAAACAAACTTCACGTTGAATCTTCCAAATATGACCTATGAGGCATCTCAAGTTACAGAACTTCATTGCTCTGATCGCAGTTAGTAGGCCTTTTACAAACTGGTCCAAGCTAAGAGGAACAATATGACCAAAAAACTTACAAGTAAACTAAAATGCAAGACATTCAGGTCAAAACCGATAAAAAGTACTTATTCAACAAAATAGTCACAAATGTTTGAAAGATGCTCGCTGATCTTATGACTGAATATACAATTCTTGAAAATTTAATATACATTTCCCATGCATCTATGTCTGGTTTGGTGCAGAACTAGTTGAATTACATTCCATAACACTTCTGCTACTGTAAATTGCATCTATAAATACTATCTCTGCAAATACTATCTTCCTGAAAATCCACATAAGTGTTTCTGACATCCTCTCACAAACAGTAACATTCTTTTCTTTATCTATTACAAGCATTTCTGTCAACTCTTTATCTTCCCTTTGAAAGGTAATTCTTAATACAATTGTACAATGTTCTTCAACTTTCTCATAAAAAGTTATTGCCAATTTATCTTATTACTACATAATCAGCTGTCAGGTACCCAAATTCATTAAAAATGGATATGCATTGTTATTATTAAATTTTTACACTTCAAATTTATTTACTTGCTAAATTTAACATGTTTTATATTATGTACTATTCCTTGTTTTTTGTTTCTTTCTCTTTTCATTTTTTATAATTCAAACCATTTAAACTGTATATAACATTAACAACTGAATTGTTCAGTCTCTGCTTTGCTAACCATGAAGTCTGTAAAGTTAGTTTCAATTTGTCATATAACAGTCTTCCATTTATACTGGTTATCTGTCTAGCCCTTGTGTATTGCTTTGCTTATACCCTGGGTCATGCCTATAAAAGGGTGCTAGGAAGCATACACCTACCCTGTTAAAAAATTCCAGTAAATAAATAAAATAATGAAATTGACTCAGATTCCATTATAGTATCATGTAGTTATATTTGGATGAAATGGGACCCTCACAAAACTGATTTAAGGTAAATGATTTTGTGAAAAAATGGCACACACACATACACACACACACACACACACACACACACACACACACACACACACACACACACACACAAAACACATGTATATCCATTTGAACAAGCAAAAGAGAGAGGAAAGAAATTACAGACAAAGTAGATGGTTGAGTTTTTAGTTGTTTCAATGTGTAAGAAATTATGGAAAATTCCTACACACGCATGTATACACACACACATACACACACATACACACACACACACACACACACACACACACACACACACACACACACACACATGCACGCACACACGCACGCACACACACATGTACGTGCACTCACACACACACACACACACACACACACACACACACACACACACACACACACACAAAACACATGTATATCCATTTTAACAAGCAAAAGAGAGAGGAAAGAAATTACAGACAAAGTAGATGGTTGAGTTTTTAGTTGTTTCAATGTGTAAGAAATGATGGAAAATTCCTACACACACACGTATACATATACACCTACACACACATACACACACACACACACACACACACACACACACACACACACACACACACACACATGCACACACACCGACACACACACGTGCGCGCACTCACACACACACACACACACACACACACACACACACACACACACACACACACATACACACACACACACACACACACACACACACACACACACACACACACACACACACACACACACACACACACACAAGCCCATGCACACACCAAGTCATACTTCCAATTGTACAATAGGTACAGCAAATGTCAGAAAGTGATGGGCAACATGTTCAGGATTGCAAAGTAAATGTAAGGTAAATATTTGCTACTTAGTTGTGAAAAAAGAAATTAATATTCTAGCAAATTATTTTAAATACTGTTCAAACAATATCCTGTTATTATGCAAATAATAGTCCCTCATTGTTATTGAGGATTACATTTTTCATTACAGTAATGGGAAGCTACAAACTGCCACTACATGCTATGGAATTTGTTTCAGGATATCAGATAAAACATACTGACATTTAAAAGCAGCACTGTTCTATTTAATGGTAAAACACAGATGCATCAGTGTGCAGCTGTTATCATTTTCTCTCTTCTGGTGTATTTGAAAAGTGAAATAAGCATCATATAAATATGCAGTTTCATTGATATGTAGTATGGTTTTGTACTGTAACAACTATCAGTGATAAGAAGTGTCAGGCATACTTCTGGTTACCCATTAATGTTGAATACCTAAGCCAATGACAACAGGCTGCATCTGCTTCTAGCTCCCAGCTGTCCCTATTTTGTAGGGACACCCCCTGATGTTTCTGAAAGTTTTATTCCAGTCATTCTAAACCTGAAAATAATTTTGAGAATTTATAAGATAATAGTGTCAGCTTATAAAATGTGTCCCTAATTTGTGGCCTTTAACCTCGTTATTATTTACTTTGTTCTAAATTCTGTTGGTAAAAGTTGAGAGCTAACTTTTCTTCTATACAAAAACACATCAAGTGAGAATTATGCTAACAGTTCACTAATCACAATTACACTGACAACTGCATGCAATGCATTATGGGATGACAGTCTTCAAAAGTCAATGCTGTACCTTAGTCTTAAAGTAGTAATAGCTTATAATTCACACCTGCAATACAGACAATACTCATGGGAGCACTTATTATCACACCCCACTTGTCCCCCAAAGGAGAAAAAATCACTAGAGCTGAAAGCTGTGGAAGTGTGGAAGGAAAAATGATTAAACAAAAAGTTATGACGATGGTATTATGCATACAGCCACTGTGCAAAACAATATGAACATGATCAGGAGAAGTCAGCTGGAAGCTCATGGTCCCTTAAAGAGACAAGCCCAGATACAAAGTAGGGAAGTTAAATAAAAGTCTTGATGGGGAAAACAAAAATAAAAATTTAAAATAAAAGCAATAGCTGAACAGGAAATCCTTAGCCAGGAACTTAGTCTCCCAGCCAACATTCTTTTCTACTGTAAACACTGAAACTCCTGCTGTCATGTCAGACTGATTATTTAAGTGTGTGTGTGTGTGTGTGTGTGTGTGTGTGTGTGTGTGTGTGTGTGTGTGTGTGTGTGTGCGAGCGCACATATGTGCATTAGTTAGATAATGTTATAAAATGCAAAAATCATGAATCACCAGATGTCTGCAAAGGCATTTTATGTTTTTCAAAATAAGGATTCCTAGCCACCTGGCAGTATAAACCTTCAGTCTAGATGACTGATGTGACAACCTTTCCCCATGAACAAAATGGGATAAATGGGTCATGGATGGATGGATGATGGATGAATAGTTAATAAGAGATCTTAAGTTTAACTGACTTACTAAAATTACCTCTGGCTAAATTCAAATAACGTCAGAGCTGCAGCTTTCCAAGAAAAAAAAGTGGCATATTCAATAATAGGAGCTATTTCAGAACAATTTCTAATTACATATATTCACGGGATATAACTTTAGTCTGTACTGACTTTAGCCTGCCACAATTTGTTGTGGAACATATAATTACAATAACAAAAAATGGGGAGAGCAGCTGCACCCATTCATGTCTTAGCTTGTTATTACACTGTTGAATGGTTTCCCCAAAAAAGTATACTATCTGTTCCCAAACTGGTATCCAATTTCAATTTTAAACTTTGGTCGTAAAGTGTTTATGTCTATACTATCTAAGAGAATGTCAACGGCATTGCCAGATTTGATAGCTATAGATCAGTGTTTCTTTGTTACAACAAGTGTAAGCATAAAAGTATCAATAGTCTGTTCATGCTTTTGGTGGGGATGTGGTAATGAGTGGAGTGAAGAGGAAATGGCAGACCCCAGACACAAGAATTCAATTAAGGCATGCAACTCTGAAATATGGGGTATCTTAGGTATAAGCATAACAATGCAATGTCACAGGAGGGGTAATTCTACATATTGTTACTTTGCATATGACATCATCGAAGGCTCTAGAAAAGGTGCTCACCATACAGATAGAAAGGTAAGAAGAAGATGACTAACTCAAATATGAACATTTTTGTGAAATAAATATTTAGGAAAGGTTTACTCTTTTATACTGCATACAGGGACTTGACATTAGGGGATAAATGAGACAGGTATCTTCCTAGAAATGAACACTAACTTGCATGCATGTCTGTGGACAGAAAAGTGAGAGAAAGTGTAGACTAAGCATGAAAATTGCATATTAAAAATATTAAAACAGAGGAGATGAGAGTAACCAGCCCAAAACCCAAATATGACTTAATTTTACATTAGAGGTTGTAGCAAGTCTCTTATCCTAGACAACTGTACTGTCATGCAGCTGAAGAAAAATGTCTGAGAGATCTAAAATATACAGAAGCATATAAGGTAGTAACAAATTTAGACAGTGCATTATTCAAAGTAATAAGGAATTAAATGACATCTTGGCTCAATGCCTCAATGTTTGTTACAAAAGAACTACTACGCTCAAAAATTTTTTTGAAGTCAGCAATCAGAGTCTGATGTCAGTGAATAGTGTTGATAATGAAATGGGTATCTGTGGTAAGTGTAATGCTTGGAGACATATTTTTGTTTGCCAGGAATATATATTTTTTAAACTTTGCAATGTTTTACTCAAAATTAAAGGGATTTTAATTGCAATTCTAGTAACATAATTTATTTTGGAATATGTAAAGCATGTTCATGTTTTTATGTAGAAAAAAACTACAAGGTGGCTAAAGGATCATATCAAAGAACATCGTAATGCTATAAAAAATTATGACATCAAGAATGCACTTCTGAAACACACCCTAGGGCATATTAATCATGGCGTTCTGCAGAGGGAGATCTCAGTACTATAGTAATGGTGTAGAGGATGTCCCATATTTGTGCATTGTCCAGGAAATTCCTGGACAGATGTTATGCACAGCGTAAGATTCCTTGTAATGTAGCCAGTTAGTGTAGAAATTTGTGTGCATGTTAATATATATTTTTAATTTTTTTTTCTGTTTTTTTAATGCTGGTTTGTGCGGCACAGTGCAGAGTGCAGCAGTGCTGAACTGTGCTTACACTTACACAGCTGCCACGTGCCAAACATCTAAAAATAATAAGATGTAAGCAATTATTTATTAAATTTTCTTTTAAAGCCCTCTGCGCTGCATGATGTGGAGTGCAGCAGTGCTAAGCTGCATGTACACATACACAGGTGACATCTGCCAGACATCTAAAAATAGAAACTGGATGTAATTAATTATTGATTTTTGTCTACTTTTTTATTTATTTTTTTATTGTCAATGGTCATTTGCGCAGCATAGCTCTGTGCCTAGCAATGCTAACAGGTAGCTTAGTAGGATATGTCAGGATATACTGGCTTTCTCAGTATTCACGTAGCTAAGTAGGTTGAGTCACAGCCTAAAGTGTAGTAGGTCCCGAATTCAAGTCCTGAGAAGTCATAGCTTTTTTACATTTATTGCTGTGGAAATGTGTGAGGTGACCTAAATGGTGATTTAATTCAAAAATAAAATTATTACATTTGGAAAAGCTGCATGGTGCTAAGACGTACGTGTGAATTTACATGATGCTCAGCTCCACTGAGCTGGTTTGCACAATGCTAAGCAATGCAGTACTTTTTTAAATGTTACAGTATGATGTCAAAGGGCAGGAAAGTAGACTATGTTAAGGCCAATAGGCAGGAATTCTTAAGCATTCATTAGAGTCTCAGTAACCTATCAGTATGCTTGGCGGTGTTGGTGAGAGATTGAGCTTTCTGTGCAGAGGTGGGGTGTGCATGACTCCAGAGTGTTATTTGGACTCCTGGTCCAGAACTATGAACCCCAGCTATTGCAGGGCAATTGCCAGGGCTCAGAATTTCAATCTGATGTCTGGGATTGGTTGGCCAGGGATCTTGCCAGTGCTACTGGTATCCCCTATACTGGTGAGCAGTGTCGTCACTACTATGACGACCTGAAGAAAAAAGAAGAGGGGAATACTGGACACCTGGGTCCAAGAGTCTAGGGCAAGTCATGCCCCACAGATATGTAGGTATGGGTTATACTACTTTATTACTATACAAGCTGAATCTGTGCAAAACTGGTATGCATGATGGTTTGCTTCTCTTCTCACAGCTGCAGCTGAACAGGCTTGAAATGTCTAGTCTCATGCCGGGCACCTGGCCAGGATGTGCCGTGAGTGTGATAAGTATGGATAATTTCTGATAACTGTAGTGTAATAACCAATAAAGAATAACAATACTAATAAACAATAAGGTTTAATGCATGATTGTGCTTTGATAAATAATGTGTGCAAATTACTGATGGAGGGCTGTATTCACTGTATGTCAGTTCTAATGTGACTCCAGTCAACTGTAAACTTAAATCAATAAAAAATGCTGAAGTAATTGCCTGATAAATGTATTGCACAAGCCACAGTATGCTTCAGGGTTGTCTGCAGGCCAGTTTGAGTCAAATAATGCTTTCTATTCTTCCCACTCCAGGAACAAAATATATGGATAAGGTAGCCCACATTCTGGGCAGATATCAAGTGTATAAGTGACACATTTTAAGGAACAATATCAATAAACTGTACAGCAGGATTGTGCTTTGTTAAGTAATGTGTTAAAATAACTGTATTATGGCTGTATTCATTACACAGGTTTTCTAAGGTTTACATTCATTTCATCGAATGCACATTGCTCGATTGGGTATAACACTGACTTTTATTTGTGAATCTCGTAATGCCGAATGGTCAGAATGTTGCAAACAACACAAAATTCGACAGTTCTGACCACTCTAGCACCTAAATGAGTCCTTCCATGGGTCAAAAAGGGGGCAATATTTTGTGATTCGCAGCTCTTGCAATCACTGTTTTGAGATTTTGCCGCACTGATTTTGACAATACCTGATCGACCATCCACCGGCCGAACAAATGCATGTATACCATTTTCTAATCTGACTGTAGTCAATTATTACATTAAGTGCACATGTCCCCTGGTATCACAGCTTTTGAACTCTACTTCCATGCCAGCAAACTAAGATAGGAGTGGCTGTGTATTCCTACTTAGTAATGTACACGAACATACCTCTCAACTGTCATGATTTTTCATAATGAAATGTTAACTGCCCAATCTGTCTGGTCCTTGAGTAGCAAATAAATGATTATGTTGAATGCAATGTATTTGCAAATCCATTTATAGAACACCTATGGAGTAATGTACCAGCACAGTATGTGAAACAGTTCCATGTAGCTATGTACCTGCATCTGTTAGTGCTTAGGCTATACTGTCCCATGCTAACAGCTTGAGAGGTATGTACATGCAACATCAGCTGGAGAAGAATTGGTCTCATGTACTCACAAGTGACACTGCACACCTTTAGAAATATGCATTAGTACTCTGTGTAGTAACATCATCTGCCAGGTGTCCAAAGTTCCCCTCTTTCTATGCTCCAGGTTGGCATAGTGGTGACTGTTCACCAGTGTGGGGGATACCAGTAGCACTAGTAACTTCCCTGGATAATTGATCCCAGGCCTCAGCCTTACATTCTGAGCCTTGATAGCTGCCCTGCAACAGCCTAGGTTTGTAATTGTGTACCAGGAGCCCAAAAAACACCCTAGACTCCAGCACACCCTATCTTTGCACAAAAACACACACCTTCTCCAACACCACCTGGAATACCAACAGTTAGACAGACTCCAACAAATGGTGCAGAATTCCCACCTATTGACCTTAATATAAGCTGTTTTCCTGCACTTACACGTCATACTGCAACATTCAAAAAAAGCTCTTCATTGCTTAGCATTGTGTAAATCTGCTCAGCGAAGCTGAGCATTGCTGAAACTCACACAATCATGATTTTAGAGAAGCTTAACAATGCGCAAACATTAACAGCCATTACCATGTTTAAGCAGTGCTTAGCACTGCACAGTTCTTCTAAATGTAAAACTTTTGTTTTTAAATTAAAAAATTATATTACATTTAAAAAATGGTATGACTACTAGGGAGTCAAACCCAGGACCTACTAAGCTTTGGGTTGTGACTCCCATTTAGCTATTTGGATAGTATGTAAAGTAATATACCGTCACATATACTACTAAGATAGCTGCTATCATTGCTAAGCATTGCACCACGCTGTGCAAATAGGCTTAAACATAACCAGAAATAAATAATTACATCTGTTTTCTATTTTTAGATGTTTAGCAGGTATCAGCTGTGTATGTGGAAGCATGGCTTGGCTCTGGTGCGCTCCATGCTGTGCCACGCAAATGGACAAAAAATACATATATTGGGAGATGTTAATATTAATTGGTTACAATTCTACACCAAATCTCCATCCTTTAATATCAAGCTCTTTAACTTTGCTCAAGTAATTACATCCCCTACTAGGTTCCATAAGGCAGTATTGAAGACTCCACCCTAAGACTGGCTACTTGTCAGTGAGCCAAACAAAATTTCCTCAGCAGGTACTCTCCCAAATGCTCTAAGTGATCATCTCTCTGCTTTTGTGATCAGAACATCCTCTTCCCTTCAAAAAGTTCATTAATACAAAACCCATAAGAAATCTGGCAAAATTTAATCCACAAACTTTCATCAACATATTGACACAGATGGACTGGAATAGCCTGAAGACCATCCCCCTTGATGATGCTGTATACTACTTTAACACCAGCTTTCTAGAAATACTTAACAAACTAGCACCCCCAGTCTAAAATAATTAAATCTAACTATGCCTCTTTGCTATCCAAACCAACATAGCTATTAATGCAAAACAGAGATAAAATCTAGAAACAGTAGCAAAAAAAAAAAAAAACAATCACTTTTTCCAAATTTCAGGCAACTCCACGATCTAATTAAAAAACTAAACGGCAAAGATAAAAAAGAATATTACCTGAAATTTCAATCCAACTGTAGAACCAACCCTAAAAAATTCTGGACCACTATGACTTTTCTTCTTAACCCTGACTCTAAAAACAATCCTACTCCATTATATATAGATATAGCCAATCTCTTTAACTCCCATTTAATTAAGCTATGTCTGACATCACATCTAACTTCTTCCAACTCCATTCTGACTCAATCTGCACTACTTCTGCACTATCTTCTACACCCCATCTCATCCCATTCTCTTCATCCCCATCCTATCTCAGTTCCACTCATACTTTCACCCAACAGTCATCTCTAGTCAGTCTAAAACCAATTCCTGCTGCTACTAAAAAGTGATTACTTTCCAGTCTAAAACAAGGCTCCAATGCAGCAAACAACCTACCCTCAGAATATCTAAAAATTGCTGCAGAAGCTATCACTTACCCTGTTAACATTTTTATAAATAGAGCTATTCTCAAATCCTATGTTAAAAAAAAAAACAGGAAAATTATGTTTATCCTACACTTTCACAAAGGCAGTGACCCTACGGATCTCTCCATCTACCGGCTGATTGCTATTTTTTCTCCCATCTCAAAAATCCTTGAGAAATTTGTACAAGTTCAACTTCTTGACTATCTCATTCACAACCACATTCTATCACCACTCAGCATGGCTTTAGACCAGGTCACAGCACTATGACCACTTTGATTTCTTTCATGGACACAGTCAACAAAGCTAGAGCTCTGGCAAATGAGTCTACTCACTATTTCTAGACCTTTCCAAAGCATTTGACATAGTGTCTCATCCACTGCTGCTAAATCAGCTCTCCCATACCAGACTTTCCCCCTCGTCACTTGAATGGTTCACAAGCTACCTATCTAACAGACAGCAAGCAGTGAGATGGAACTCCTCCCTCTCCTCCTGTCTCCGTAACCCCACAGGTGCTCCCCCGAGCTCAATACTAGACCCTCTCTTATTTGGCATATTTTTCAGTAATCTACAGTCTTCATTCAAACTTGGCTCTATTATTCAATATACAGATGATTCAAATGCCATCTGCACTGCCAACTCTCTACCTAACTTCCAACAGACTATACAACTTGTCTTCACTTCCATTGAAACATGGCTTTACAAAAATCACATTTTACTCAATCCAAACAAAATCAAGCTAATTCTATTTACCCCTAACAAAAAAAAAACATAAACAAAGACCATTTCACTATACTCTCTCAGAATAAAACAGCAATTGAAGTAGTATCCCACACTAAATTACTAGGGTATATTATAGAGTAACACTTAAAATTCGATTTACATATTCAGCACAACATAAAAAAAAAAAACATCATCAAAAACTGGGCATTCATTATTGGTAAAAGCACTTCCTAAGCTCCTCCCATAAAAACCCCTTGCCATCACATACCTGCTACCCTCCCTAACCTATGGAGCTACTAGTACCTACTAATTGACTTTCTACCCTACAGGCGAAAATAGAAATATGTTACAACAAAGATGCTAGATTTGCCACCAATGCCTCATACTCCACCCACCACTGTAAAGCACAACACCTGCTTAATTGGCTTGAACTACCACATTATATATCTTACATGCAATTAACAACTGCTCACAAACTAGTGAACAGACCTTCTGAATGTCCTGTCCTCACTGCATTCTTTAGCAACTATACACCCAAAAGGCCTCTCAGATCCGAAAATCTACTTCTTCTACAGGTACATAAACCTAACCTACCTGCAGGCCAACTGCTATACTATTACTTGGTAGCCAAAAACTGGAACTCTCTTTCATTATCTCTTAGATTTAGATCCAATTCATACCTTCCAACCTCTAAAACTTTCTTACATACTTACCTCTGCTCCAATTCGACATGCAATTGTACCTTACCCCCAACTTTTAAGTTCTGCCCGCTTCCACTTCTGCACCTCCTATCACATTCTTTCAGTACATTTTCTGTTTGGTCTCTTCATTCTATAGGCAACATATGCCAATAACCTTTCCTACATCATACCTTATACCTTTATATATATTATACAGTTATACCCTCTCTATTTCTCACTGCATTACTACCTAGTAACATTATACTAATGTATACACCCCCTTTTTGTTATTTGCCATATGCTAAATAACTGTGTGAATCTCACTATAATGTTGTCCAATCAAATGTATCTAATTCCAGTTATCTTCCCTCTATGGTAAATACTTTACAATATTTTATTTAATTATATATGCCTGTTTCATTAACTTGTTCTCTGAGGAGCTTTTCTCCCCATGTTTACTTCTTGTTAGTGTTATTACTTTGTATAATCATATTTAATTCTTTATGCATATTTCATTTACTTGATCTCTGTTGAGCTTCTCTCCCCGGGCCTCCACTGAAAATGGGATCGTAACGGCCCAGTGGACTATCCCAGTAAACAAATGCAAATAAATAAATCTATGTAATACAGTATGAGGTTTTTGAATATACAGATTGTATATTTAAATATGCTTTATCTAGTTTTGTGCAACATTGGAAGCAATACATCTATAGATCAGAGGTAGGGGGCAGAGACTGAACATTTGGGTGGTGTTGCTGGGGCCTGCTCTCCTGCAAAAATAAAATAAAAACAACAACCCCCCCTACTTTTTTAAACATAGTTGTTATCATAGTGTGAGATGAGTGATCCAGTCTGAGTCGCTGTATCAAGTGTGTTTGAGTTAATAAATTGGCATTGAAGATAGACAAAGAGAAAGAGAATGCTACCATGTGACTTGATGATTTACCTCTTCAAGGCTATTAGCTCAATGTCACACAATCTTCCTTGAGGAGTGACATCAGTACCACCTGCCACCTAACCATAGCATGGGTTTTCCTGTTACCCAGTTAATAGGTCATTTTAAGTCCCAAGTAGATCAATCAAGACAGCTGCCTCTTCATGTCTCACAGGTGTACTGCAGCAGCTTTGCATTGGGCCCCTGCATATTACCTCCATTATCATCTTTAACCTTGAGTCTCAGGCAGTACTGTAGATATGGCTGTGCAATTTACTATTCTGACAATTCACATTTAACATTAGAAGCACTTTTAGTGTTGTCTGCGCAACTGGATGCAAAACTAATTGCAGAACTCTGGCATATCATCGGTTTCTTAAAGTATTACACAATGCTTACTTAGCATGAATATGAGGAACAGACCATAGGCTTTTGTTTGGAAAATAAACCTTGTCCATAAACAGACAAAAATCATTTGAAATACCTTCTTCTGGAACTAACCATCTCCATCTAGACAGTGTCTGAAAAAGGCTTTCTACTGAGCTTTGAGTTGCCCATCTGCTCCATCACTCATACTATGCCAGAGCCTCCTTGTGTTAAACTGTTTTTCTCTCCATCTAATAAGGTTTACCTACTAGCCATCACAGCACACTTTTTCAACTCACTATTTAACAAAAATTAAATGCTGAAAATGTTAAGTAAAAAAAAAAACATACAAAAATACAAAAAATTAGGTAGATGATCCACTGCCACTTTTCCCAAATCATAAATTCCACCTTCACAGCTACATCTATACTGTGGTGAAATGCACTACAACCTTAAATTTTATATTTTAGAAGTAAACCAACTTGATCACCAAAGCAGAGATCACCTGACCTGTAATTGTGCCCTCTAATAATCATACCTTCCTTATGCTGAAAAACAACTGGCGATCAAACTATTAGTTGTGTCCTACAATGTTAAATCAAGTGCATTGACTCATACTTATGTCACATCACTTTGAAACACCAGTGCACAGCCCTCACCAGACAGTGGTGTCTAACCATTCCTGAGTGCTTCTCCCTTTTCCTCTGGTCACACATTTGTGAGCTGTTCTTCCTAAACCAACTCCAGACTCTCATTTGCATCCTGTCTACCAGGTAATTTCCTTCTGTTCTTCCACCCTTTTAGTTATCTCTCACTTTCACCAAACACACACACACACACACACACACACACACACACATACACACACACACACACACACACCAATAGCAGAAAAGTGTTTTTCGGTCAGTATCCCCAGATATGTAAATTCATACTACAATCAAAGAATCTCTTTAGAACATTTTAGCCTGCCTTTCACAAATAACCAATTTTTGTGGATCCTGATATGCTTTTTGCCATGCAACCTGTTCCAAAATCATAACATACATATTGCTTCTCCATTTTTGCAGCATAAGCATAATACCGCCTATCATTTTCCATCTCTCTGTACCCTTAAATATTTATAAGAATACTCATTTCATTTCCTTAAAAAGAATTCCAAGGTCTACGTGTATCTGACAATATGACAGAACTGCACTGTTTTAGTATTGACAACATTTTGTGTATACTGTTCTACATGCCTGTGATTTACTTTGTTAGGTATCTATGCAGCCTTTCTACACCGATTTTTGTTTGCTGATATTTGGAAACAACAATGTGCCCATGTAAATTCATGATCTAATATTATAAAGCTAACACAACGTAAAGCATCACTTCAACATTCTTAGATTTATTGTGCCTTAATACATTTATTCAATCATTCATTCATTATTTAAAACCTGTGTTTTCCTATTTAGGGTTAAAAAGTTGCTAATCTCTGTGTGCAGTGGGCCTAAGGGAGACAATAAATGCTGGAAGGATGCCAGTATATTGTAGGCGATATACTTCCATTTACACACATCTATGGAAAATTGAAAGGGCATGTATTTCACCTTTTTTATGCTTTCAGGATATGGGAAGAAGCTGATGACACTTTTGAAAACTGACAAAATACAGGGATGACAAATATACCTTGTACAGAAGATGCTTCAAGGAAGAACTAAACTAGAGTTCCAAGCAGTGTGAAGCAACGACCCTAACAGTGCATCATAATGCTGCTCACGAGTACTTATATTTAAATGTATTTTGTAGAAAAAATAAAGAATTTACACATCTGTTTTAGCCACAATGTGTCTAAAATTAAATCAAGATCACTTAGATGAAACTCTTTTATTTTGAAATCATTGTACTTTGTTTACTGTATAGCTTGAGCACTAAAGCAGGCCACCTTTTATTGGGGAGGGTTCATCTGCACCCTAGTGCCAAGAGTGTGCAGCTATAACTCTTCTGATTGAAGGTTGCTGGAGCATAGCTCAGTTTTGAGCTTTTTTATTGGTTAATTTATTTAGATCAGTTTGTGCTCATTTGTTACATAGCACCGTCTTTGTGCATTGCTCATTGCCGCCCAGCAGGGGGCAATGTTGGTGGTTATAGATGCAAACACTTTTGCCTGCAAATTTTTCCTTAGTACTCTGCTGGTGCTCCATTGGTGAGTTCTCCTGATTGTCTCTCACTGACAGGTGATACATTCAGCGAAGTTCCTGAGGTACCAATACAGATCTTATGCGCTAGCCTTTCTATTTTCTGTCCATTTTTCCTGTCCTCTACTTTACCTGCTCCTTCCTGTCCTCTCCCTGTTTTGTGACATCAACCTACCTAGCATTATGGACGGACAATTTCCCACAGTTTATCCAGCCAGCCTGGTTGACATAGGCATCCTGAGGCAATGCAGCAATTGCCTCGTATACTGGTAACACACTTCTTCTAGTCCACAAAAAGAACCAGAATCCAGTCTCTCTCACTCACCAGTCAGTCAAGCTGATGCTAAGCAGGTTGCCAGCATGCACACCTCACCTCCTGCACCTACCAAACCAACAACATATAAACCTACATATGCGGAGGTCCTTATGAGAAGCTTACCTAAATATCAGAGGCCTCCCAAACACAAGCACAAGCACACTTCACATAATACATATTCTGCAGAACATAGTACATATAATATATCACGCACCAGTGTCTTACCAGTCAAACCCCTAAGGCATAACGCAAAAAAAAACATCTTAGTCATAGGTGACTCAGTTGTGAGACACACAGATGTCCCTTCCACCAGTTTGGATAAGGAAAAGGTCACAGTCAGCTGTCTGTCAGGTGCCAGGATCTGCCACATCATGCACACATTCAAGTCTTTCAACAACAGGCACTGTTACGACTCCATCATAGTCCATGTTGGTGTGAATGACTTGAGGCATCCCTCCCTGGACTATATGAAGGGAGACATGACTAAGCTCCTGGATTATGTGTCTCAGGCAGGTATGTCCATAGCCTTAAGCAGCATGTTATCTTCACCTAGGATGATACCTCAATACAAACAAACATGACTGAATTCAACAATTGCCTTCATTTCTAGTGTCATTCAAAGGGGATCCAGTATCTGTCAACCTGGGGTGACACGGTCAATTGACCTTGATGATTTGCCAGAGATGGTCTTCAAATAATCCTGATGTAAAAGTACCCTCTAAAAACAACCTCAAGTTTATGCTGCTGAACACTAGGAGTCTAAACCAGAAACTGCACACACTGGAAGCAGTCCTCATCCTGGAAAATGCTGACTTTGTGTAATAACTGAGACCTGATTTAAGGCTGCGGTGAGCACCCTAGCTATTCCAGGTTACATTTCCTCCCACACTTCAGACCACAAACTAAAGGAGTGAGAACTAAAGGAGGTGGTGTAGCAATATTTATTAAATATAAACACATCTCTAGATTGGTTAAACAGCATGATTCCCTTGAATTACTTCAGGTGCAATTGACTGCTGGTAAGAAGCATCTTTAGGTCATTGCCAGCTATAGGATTCACTCCATGAATCAGGACATCCACTCAGCCTACTTGGATCTACTCGAGTCAATCAAGATATAAGCAAACACCCTGGTTTTGGGTTACTTTAATTAGCCATCCATAGACTGGTTAAATTATACATGTTCTAACTTACTTGCCTAAAGGTTCCTGAACTCTAATGCCAATGACCAGCTAGATGGCACACCCACAAGGTTTTCAAACATCCTGGACCTGGTGCTCACCAACATGCTTCACCGCCCCCAGTGTGTGGCCATCCCTGGTGAGATCTGACCAAAAATCAGTCTCGCTAGAAGTAACTATAACACAAAACCCCCCCTTAACAACAGCTAGACTAAAAACTTCTCCAAGGCCAATTGCAACCTCTTATGTGATGACATAAATAGCTTCATAGCCCCTCCCCCCACTGATGGAAAAGACACCTATGCTGAGTTATACACCAATGCTTTATACAAGCACCTGTGCAACTGTATTGACTCTACTGTATCTGATAGATCCAAAGCACGATCTTCAAGGAAAAGCAAACCTACCTGGTGGACAACTGCCATTAATAGGCTATACAATAGGAGAAAGAAATTGCTGTCTGAAAGTAGGAAGGAACAGGCTGAAAACTGGAAATGCTCCCTCCTCAACTTAAACAAGCACATAAGACTCCTAGTGAAGTCCTCCAAAGCTATGTACAAATCCAGAGTAGCTTCCCTAACTAAAGATAACCACAAGGGGTTCTTTAGTTACATTTGTAACCTCAAAGATAAAGCCGAGATTTGTGCTGAATTCATAGAAAATGATACTACATATATAGAACCTCTGGATATAGCAAACTTGATGGCTGACAGGTTCAATGAAAACTTCACTCCCCTGTCCCCACCACAAATACCTCAAAGCATCTCTAGCACCTCTCAGCTGCCTGGTATCTCGAAGGAGCAGGTCTTAAATGCCCTCTCCAAGGACAAAAACACAGCCTCTATGGGACCAGACAACATGCCGGGCTGTGTTCTACATGTGTTAAAACAGGAATTAGCATCATCATTGAGCATGCTTTTCAATCACAGCCTGAGGACTGGCTTTGTCCCAGTGGAATGGAAAACAGCTACTGTCATCCCTTTGTACAAAGGGGGTGCATCCATGGACACCAGGCCGGGAACTATAGACCCATTAGCCTAATCAGCCTTAACTGCAAGACCATGGAACCAATCATCATGGACCTTTTTCTCAAATAAAGTAGCCAAACAGTGGAACCTAATACCACAAAATATCCTAAAAATCACAGATAGTCATAGCTTCAAACAACTCCTAATGGAATACCTTGCTCAACAATGGCTATACTCCTGTAATACTCCTGGCTAGTTTCTCATGCCATCAATCAAATGTCCCTTTTCTGCTACCTTCTCCTTGACTTACTTCTACCAAATGAAAATATCACAATGGTTTATTTTAGTTATGTATCTAATGAGTTTTATACTAAATGTAATGTTGTCTGTTTACATTATCTTTTCGTAAATTGTGATTGTAGGCAACTGTTAAAATTTTTGTATAAATCTTTGTAAATCTTTGTAAAATTTTTGTAATCTTTTTTGTACTATTGTTATGAAGCTTTTCTCCCTGGTTCTCCACTGAAAATGGGCTACTTGCCCAGCTGGACACTACCCGATTAACAAATGTAAAATAAAATTAAAAAAATAAATAAATAAATCAAATTATTAGCAAAGCTATAGAAAATATCCAAATGCTCAACTCCAACCAGTTTGGCTTTGTCAAGGGGAGACCATGCATGTTAAACTTGGTGGACTTCTTTGAGACTGTCTGCAAAGCCCTAGACGAGGGCAAATCTGTGCATGCAGCCTACTACACTTAGCCAAGGTCTTTGATACAATCCCTAACTCAGGCATCATTGATAAACTCTCCCAGCTGGTTATCAGCCCATGTATTGTCAGGTGGGTTGCAAACTGGTTCACTGATAGAACTCATATGGTCAAAATAGGGGATGCCACCTTCTCCAGCACACCCATAACCAGTGGTATTCCACAGGGATCAGTTCTGGGACCCCTACTGTTTGAAGTCTACTTCTCCAAAGTACAGGCTAAAACTAAAGGACTGTGGATGACAAAGTTTGCTGATGATTGCAAACAGGTAGTGATCATTGAAACCTCTGGCAATGTCAATATCCTGCAAGAAGGTCTTATGCAGACTAATGACTGATGCCAAAGTCATGGTCTTAAACTTACTGCAAAAAGTGTTCAGTTATGGCAGGAACTCCAAGGCATGAAATAAAACAAGTAAAGGTCCATAAAATGTTCAGTTATGGCAGGACATTTTATGGACCTTTACTTGTTTTATTTCATGCCTTGGAGTTCCTGCCATAACTGAACATTTTATGGACCTTTACTTGTTGCTTTTTGCTGTTTTACTGTAAAAAGTGCATTATCATCCCCTTAGGTAAGGGTGATGTTCCTGCAAACTACCACATCAATAGCAATACCCTAAGCACACAGTCAATGATGAGACATCTGGACAAACAGGTTAACTGCAACCTTAATTTCAATCACAATGTCTCCAGAGTGGTAAGAAAGGCATATTATATTATATTGCTCATCTCATAAGTAAGGGTATTGCTTCCAGAAAAAAAGAGGTTATAACCCCATGAACTCTTCCCTCATCAGGCCAATGACAGAGTACAACACTCCCTTGGGTATGTTCCTTTTCACACACCTGTACCAATTGGAAAGACCACAAAGGTTCCTTTCAAAAGAAAATTCAGGGTTTTCAAGCTCTGTCATATGCAGATAGACTGAAATTTAATTATTGTATTTATTTATTTGACACTTGTTGACCGAGAAAGTCCAACTGGGTCAGGAACCCATCTTCAGTGGAGGCCAGAGGAGAAAAGTTCCACAAAGTAAAAATACAAATGACAAAAATACAAACTACATATGACAAAGAAAAATACAGAGTTACTAAATTTACAAGTGGAGTGTAGCTTACCTGTTATAGGTAAGTCTATTGACATAACAGACAACTGGTAGACATTTACAACAGAGATCATAAAAAACAATATGTACAGTGATATGAACTAAATGAATTTAGTTTTATCAATTACAATTCTTTTATGTAGATTATTGATAAGCATTGTGATAAAGCAATGGTAGGGCAAGGTAGAAAAGAAAGGGTAGAGAGAGGCAAGGAGTGGGGTAGTAGCATAGAAGAGTAGGATGGTGGAGGTAGGGGGGTAGGGTAGGTTGTTTTGAAACAGGGGCAGGTGCTTGTAACTTGGAGGTGATTTTTTAGGGTGTTTGAAATTCTTGTGGTTTGTTATTGCTATGATGTTTGGTGGTAAGGCATTCTGGAGTTTTGCTATAGTGTAGAAGTATACACACTGTCCAGCTTTTTGGTTAGGTCTGTGTAGGGTTACTAGTTGCTTGTCTTCAGAATGGAGGGTCCTGGTGAGTATGTAAGTTTCGAGGAGAGAGTTAAGCATAGGGCAGTTTTTAGGTTGAAACATAACCTTGTGTGCCACATTGAATTGTAGTTGGCCTAGGAGGAATGGAAGTTTGAGCCAGTTGAGGGCACTGAGGGCTGGATAGTGGTGTGTGTTCTGAGGTGCATTGATAGCAAATTTAGCAATTGTATTATAGCAGCATTTGAGTTTGTTTTTAGAGTAATCTGAATGTTTGTCAGAATGGGTGCACCACAGAGTAGAGAGGAGAGTAGGTAAGTAGTGGCCAGGGTGGTTTTGGGGGGTGGGTTCATGAAGGTTTTGTGTTGGTAGAGCATTTATAGTAGTTTTTTTTTATTGCACTGTGGATATGTAGATCAAAAGAGTCCCTATTGTCTATGGTTACTCCTAGTAGTTTGGCTTGAGAAACAATTTCTATTTGAGTATTATTTAGTGAGGTAATCTTAAATTCAGCCAAGAGATTGTTGGGTGTGAAGAGAAGGAGTTTGGTTTTATTTGGGTTCAGCAGGAGCTGTGCATTGTTTAGCCAGGTCTCTATGGAAGTAAAGGCAGTTTAGGTTAGATGCAGAAGGTGTTTTAAATTGTTGGAGGAGGAGATGATAGTGGAATCATCTGCATACTGGATTAGGGAGCTTTGGTGGGAGGCAGTGTGAAGGTTGTTAATGAAGATGTTGAAAAGTAATGACCCGAGAATGGTCCCTTGCTGTACTTCTGTGTTATTAGGTAGATAGTTGGAGAGTGCTTCCTGCCATTTTACACATTGTTGCCTCCCTGTTAGGTAATTGTTGAACCATTGTTTAGTTGTAGTTGAAAGACCAAGATTAGAGAATTGTTGTGATAATATTGGGTGGGAAACAGTATTGTGGGCTTTGGATAAATCAAGAAGCATGACTGACGTTAGTAATCCAGCATCCCTGGCTTTGCTGACTGCATCTGTGAATGAGATTAATGTAATAGTTGTACTATGTGAAGGTCTGAAACCATGTTGGGTGGAAGTAAGTACATTGTTTTCTAGAGTATGTTTAAGTAGTTGTTTGTGTATGCATTTTTCTAACAGTCTGAATAGGGGATATAGGATAGTGATGGGATGATAACTGGCAATGTCATAACACTTTCCACCTTTAAGATGGGGCATTATTATGGTGGGCATATAGGATTCTGAGGTGGATCAGTTGATAAGTATGCTGACAGGATAAGCTATAGTGTTAGTGGCATATTTTAAATATTCTGATGGGGGATTGTCAGCAGAAAGAGAACATGGTTTTAGTTTAAGAAGTAGCTTGTATATGTGGTGGGTAGGTACAGGTTAGAGAGGCAGGTGAGGAAGATGTTGGTCAGTTAATGCTGTGCCCTGTGGAAGAAAGGAGGATGAGGTGGAGTTTTAAGTATTGATTTGTAAGGGGCTGGGATTGTGTAAGGCGTTAGAGTTTCAGGGATTGTTGGGAGAGGTGAATAAATTGCTTACACTATTTATACAATGTGTGTTGAAAGTTTCTGCTATTTGGATTAGGGCTTTGTCAGTGGCAGGGGGTGAATTTCCTTTGGTCCTAGGGCTGAGGAGCTTGGAAATGGTATGCCAAAATTATTTGGGTTGTTTTTGTGGAAGGTTACTTGGTGGGAGAAGTATTGCTTCTTATCCATGTTTATCAATTTTTTTTTGCTTGGTTGAGTAACTGTTTATATTATTGGTACTTTGTATAATTTTTGGTTCTGTGCCATTCTTTATCCATTATTAGTAGTAAGTTTTTGGTAGGATTATGATTAGATTTTATTAGTAGTGTGGCTAGGTTGTTAAGGGTATTGAGGAATATTTTTTTGAAGTGGTTGACAACATCATCTAAAGGAAAAGTTTTTAGAATGGGCCATTTTGTTTATTTTAGAATGGATTTTAATTGGTGTTGGTCGAAGTTAGATGGGTTGAGTGTGGTTTTTGGTGATGTGGGTCATGGTTCTGTTTGTGTAGGTGGTTAGGTGTTTTTTTAAATATTTGGAAGGGTTTCAGAGTTGACGTGTTTGAGGGGATCTGAAACTAGGATCCAGTCAAGGGTTGAACCTTGGTTGTTAGTTTTTTGGAATTCTAGCAGGGCCAGAGATAAACTGAGTAAAACCATGTAGGTTTATGCTATTGGTGGGGTAGTCAGACTTCAGGTTTTGCCAGCTTATGTTGGTGTCCCCCATGATGATTTTTTGGATATGTTTTGTGATATTCAGGATAGGATGTCTTCCAATATAGGGATGTTATTTCCTGGAGGAATATATAGGACTGGGATCCATAGTTGTTTGGTGCGATTGATTTTTAAGGAGGCTAACAGGATTTCAGCATTAGAAAAGGTGGGGATGGGTTTGGGATAAGGGAGTAACGTGAGAGTGCTGGGATAGATTAAGACTATACCTCCACCTTTTTTGTGTTCAGTCTGCTCTCATTTTGTTGTTGTCTGGTGAGAGTAGTTCAGTGTCTTTAATATGTGGCTTGAGCCATGTTTCAGTGACAGCAAGTATGTCAAGTGAGTGTAGTGTTAGCCATGCCTGGTGTTCTGAGATTTTGTTGCAGATGCCATGCAGATTAAGAGTGACTAAAAGTAGATTTTTGGGGGAAGACATTTTGGAAGAGGTATGGTTAGAAACTGGACCTGGGTTGAGATGGATGTTCCCACATTGGGCTAGATAAGAATAAAATTTAGTTTGGTGCTTTAGGAGGGTAGTTTTTTTTTTAATGCTTTGGTTTTATTAATGGTGAGGGTGTAGGTTTAAGGGAGTCATGTAGAATCTTAAGTTTGGTAAATAATATTATGCTATAATTAGAGAGGGTGGTTGATATATTAGAGAAGGTGTCTGTTTTTGTTTCTAGAGAGGTAGCTAGAATAAGCTACACTGGATTGAACTTTCCCATCATCTCAAATTTTCTCAACTCCCTATAACTCACTTCCTTCTCAATAAACTGACTGTCTGTCCCTCTCTCTCTCCAGTCTAGTCACTTACTATACCACTTTCCATCCCTTACATAGTACTGACAAATTCCTTCTCCAAACATAGAGACCGAAAATGAACACTGGCAATCTTTTATATAAACCCTCCATAACAAAATTCTGTAACAACCTCCCTGTCAATTTGTGTTGCATTACTTTCACTAATCACTTTAAAGAACTGAAGAACTTTCTCCTGAATACCTGGTTATGCCTCTGCCATGACCCTACCTAATCCTGTTTCTATTCACCTATATCTCACACTTACAAGAGTAAGTTTGCTGGTTCTGCTCTATTTATCTAGTTGAATTTTGTTCTATATATAATCTGTATGGAAATTATTATGCGTGCATCATTATTATTACATGTTTATTATTATGTTTCTTTTCTATGTATAAATATTGTAAAATAGTCTTTGTTACTTTGTGAAACCTATTACTGCAAAATTGTAATTATCTTTCTTGGAGCTTTTCTCTTCAGGTCTCCACTGAAAATGGGCTTGTGCTCAGTTGCACTAACCCCATTAACAAATGTGAAATACATTAAATAAATAAATAAATAAATAAAGTGTTGGAAGTGGTAGATGTTTCTCTTATGAGGAGGGTTTGGGGGTTAAATTATATGATGTGTGTAAGAAGACTAAGAGTTAGAGCCATGAGGGGGCGTGTGGTAGACTTCCAGTGAAACATTCTAGTGGAAGTAAAGGGTATTAGGAAAAGTAAAGAGTAAGATTAATGGGTTAGGTGGGAGGTAGGTGTAGATTTGTGAGGTATATGATGTAGGTGTGGTATGATTTTCTAAGGATGAGATAAAAATATGGGATTTGCTTGAGACTAATTGGAAGAGAGTGATTGGGTGATAAGAGTATTGGCTGGAAGAGAATGAGTGCAAAGATTGCTGTGGGAGGAGTTAGTCTATATATAAATGTAACTGATATGGGGGTGGGTGGGAATAGGAGTAGGGTACAGGGAGAGGAGAGAGTCCGAGCATAGCCAGGGCAAATGAAGCGAGATTACACCCAGCTGGATCAGCTCGCAAAAAAAAAAAAAAACAATCAGGGATGCAAAGCAGCCTTGGCAAAAGATTTTATAGTTAAGGTAAGAGAGAGTAGGTAAAATCAAGGAGTGAAAAGAGGTATCAACAGTAGGAAAGTTGCAAAAGAAGAATATGTAGGAGTTAGGTTAGGTGGGGAAGAGTAGTAAAAGGCAGCTTGAGTGGAGGAAGGAATATCTAGAACACTATGGTAGTTACATTATAGAGATTGCAGGATACAGCAAGGGGAGGTGAAGGGTTAATGTATGTATGAAGAAAAGACAGAGAGGGTAGACAGTGAAGAGGGGGCTATGAATCTGTTTGAATTAAAGATTGGCAGGGTGTAGAGCTTACTCAGAAACAGCAAGCAAGTCTAATGGGCAATTTCCCTAGGAGTAAAGAGCTGGCAGAGAGAAGAAACATTTTGTTGAGAGGTATTTGCAAGTTATGGTGGTTTTCAGTGAGACATTCTGGAATTAAACAGTTTCTAGATAGCAGTGAAACATACATATATCACTGTGGCAGGAGGACTGGTAGTGTGCTAATCCCGAGGCTCAGCACTGATCTTAGAATAAGAGCAGTTGATGCAGTGGCTCTACTGGGTATTATAGATTACAGCACAAAACAGTGGAGAAGGTGGTTGTTAGGCTGTATGCTGAGAGCTAGTACCTACAAAAGAAAAAGGGAGAAGGGAAAGGTTAAGTAGGGGAGAGAAAATTAAGCAGGAGGAAGAGGATTTGAATGTTATAGATAGGATATATTAGTAGAGGCAGTAGAGGCAAAGTGTGATGAATAGGGGAAGCAGGCAGACAGGAAGAAAGTCTGTAGATAGGTAAGGAATAGTTTAATAACACACTAAAATTCTGTGTAATTGGTTATGTTCAAGAACAGTTAAGACATTTTAAAACAGAGTTTATTAGCTGGAATAATGAAAGTACTTAACACAGAGCAAATAGTTAAGTAAAAAAACCCTCTAAATAATAAATCAGAGCAGCTGGCTAAATTCTGAAATAGGTATGTAGAGTCAGTGTCTAGTTGCAGCTCAGACTCTGGTTATAGAAGTACACTGTATTTAAGCAATTCAAGCAATTCAACAAAGGTAATCTTATATAGTTGATTCCTTCAAAGGCAGTCAATTACGATCAAAGATACACAAGAGTAGTGTCAACACATAACAATAGTAGCTCTGGGATTCAGTGCGGTATAGGTAAAACATGGTAGTTGGAAATGTAGAACCAATAATGCTTAGTGTTTACCGTAAGAAAGCAACCATAAATCCGACTGGCTATATGATTAAGTGTGAAGCTATTTGCTTAACTGTTACTGCACTAAATGCAGTCCAATTGCAATAAATGTGGCTGTGTTCACCAGTGGCAGTGGTTAACACTGAACAGCCTGCCTGTCCCTGTAGGAGTGGTTACTGCCTAGAAGCTGTAGTTTTATTGTCCATTTTGGGTCAATTCTAAACTCCTTGATCTCTATCTCTTAAAACCTTGCAACCCTCTTTTAGTGCGGTCTTGCACACAGAGCAGCGTCGGGCAGCGCCTCTTAAACAAGCTTAAACTATTCCCGGCTCCGCAAAGTGTACTCTTCACTTTTTCCCTTAGAACTGCTCTAAATCTCAAATTAAGCACTCTATTCTCATTCTAAAGCTCTGCACTTGCTCGTATAAGTAATCTCATAGATAAACACAAACTAAAGCACTACATCCTCTTATACTCCTTCAAAGCACTTGCTCCCTATTTATTCTTTCTGATCAGTCAATAAGTAGTTCCTTATATTATTCAGGCATGTACAAAGGTAATTTTCGAGTTTACTCTCCAGTTCAGCTGGTGAATCTGGGTATCTTGAGGCAATGTTACAACTGCCTTATGTATACAGACCACCCTCTCCTCCTCCCAACAAGCTCAAATATATGTGAGAGATGCAATTATATAGCCAAACTGGAGGCTAATCTCTCTCAACCCAGTACTGGCACAGCCTGTCAGGAGGAGAAGGCAACCACACACACCACAAATCCAGTCTCACATAGACCTATCGCATCAGCAAACCAAACACATAAACACAGAAAAACATACTCGGAGGCTCTAAATAAAAATCTGCCTAAGTAACAGAGACCTCCAAAGCAGACATCCAAGCAACACCTATCACAAAACAATATCCACATAGCACATAGCTCACAAAGTCAGTGTGCCACACAGTCACAGCCCTTAAGGCTAAACAACACACCCAATACACTTGTAATAGGTGACTCTATTGTCAGACACACTGACGTCCCACTCATCAGGCTGAGCAAGGAGAAGGTCACTGTAAGCTGCCTCTCAGGTGCAGGGATCCGCCACATAACACAAGCACTCGGGTCATTCCAAAGCAAGTACAAGTATGACTCCATCATTGTCCATGCTGGTGTGAATGACCTGAGATGTACCTCCCTGGACTACATGAAAAAAGATGTACAGGAGCTCTTTGATCATGTAGCCCAGGCCAGTATGACCCTGACCTTGAGTAGCATCTTACCCTCACCAAGAATGATGCCACAGTCTAAAGACAAAATGATCACTTTTAACAAATGAATAAAGTATTGGTGTCATTCAAAGGGGATCCAGTGTCTGTCAGCCTGGGATGACATGCTCAACAAGCCACATGGCTTCACTAGGGACGGCTTGCACCTGTCACCCCTGGGTTTTTGAATACTGGCTAAGGCTCTTGCCTCGCCTATAGTGCCTTTTTTAGGCAAGGCTCAAAAGACAAACCCACCCCCATAGACAACACAAAGAAAAAAAAAACTAAGGGTAATGCTGCTCAATGCCAGAAGTCTAAACCTCAATATGCATGCACTCGAGACTCTCCTCAGTATGGAGAATATCAATATTTGTGCAGTAACAGAAACTTATCTCTTAACACTGATCAGTTCCTTTGAGTTGCTGTGTTTTTCCTTTTATGTGTAGATGCTTCAGATTACTTGATAACATTTTCTGTATTTCCAAAAATATCTGTTCCATACAGAACTAGCAAACTGCATCTATGTGAGGCATTCTCTCCTCTCATTATAATCACTACTGCACTCTTTTAAGGTGTACAGATATGACTTCCTTTTTATCTAAGTCACAAAAATGTTAGTTGTTTTTGGTGTATAATGATTATTTTGCCCCTTCCATTTACACTCACACATGTGCCCTTTGTCATTGTCTCCTGCTTTCCTAGTTTTGCCATATCTTAATATTATTCGTTCCTGATCCATCCTTTGGAGCTATTCTTGGTATAACTATCACTACTCACTACTGCCCATCCCTTTACCACCTTGACCATCTGATTCCCTTACCGACTTTTCCTAGATATTTACTTCCTAATTCATTATAACATTTCCTTACTGCCTGCCTGCTCAAACTGCCCCATGTCACATTCATACAGGCCAAAGCTATACATTATACTGCCTCACCTCAGTTTCCTGCAATTCCTGTTTAGATAGGTTGTCAGGTGTATATATTGTAGTAATTCTGTATATGACAGGTGTATATGTAATCTACAACAAATGTTAATCTTAGCAAATATTGTATAAACTTTATTGTGTAATTTAGCATGCGGTTCACTCACATTTTGGCTATGTAAATATTTACAATAAAGCAACAAAGTTGTCAGAGTTCCTGCCAATATTTATGATGATGTCTGCCATAATTTTACACACTTAATAATTGCCCAATATATAAGTATTAATAAAACTATAGATTGTATTTTGTCTAATGCCCATCTGATAAAATATATATGCTTGCATTTTTTTTTTTTTTTTGCCTCTGGCTAGAGTCAAGGAGTCAAAGCTGCAAACATATCTTCTATGAATCATTTCACATATCCAATAATAAAATACAAGTAGTTTGTTTTCATACATTATATTATAACCAAAAATTGTCTAGTTAATATCCATCCACTTATGGATTAATAACACTGCCTTATTGAATCTGCTGATTTCTGGCCATATGTCAGGAATGTAAAACTGATTCACATGTAGTGGCTTAAATGATAGCTATAGACAGAGGACAATATCACATTATTTTTTATTGCAAAGCACATCCCCAGTAAACAATGTGCAGGATCTCCATGTTTGTGCTTATATTATATAATTCAATATTGTGTAGGACAAGAGTGCTTTTGCTGTCATATTTATATCACTATCAGAAGCATTTTCTGTCTAATTTGGCAGCTTTTGCTGAGATATCTAAACTATAATGACTTTTGCTTTCTACTGAGCATTTCCAAAATGTGCTACTCTTGCAAGTTGAGAATTACCCACTGCATTCCAGAATGTGCTGTTCAAGCAAGTAAAGAAATATTTAGTCCATTCGATACAACTGCTGAAATTGGACAGCTACTGAAATTTCAGGTTCAGAATAAATAGTGCAGCAATTTTTATATAGAACACCAGCATGCTCACACTTCAGATCAAAATTACAATGTATTCAAGTCAATTTATAGAAAAGCATGCCCAAGAAATTTGAGTGATATGTAGCATTCAACATATAATATTTATGTATGTGTATGTATGTGTGTGTGTGTGTGTGTATGTGTGTGTGTGTGTGTGTGTGTGTGTGTGTGTGTGTGTATATATATATATATATATATATATATATATATAGAGAGAGAGAGAGAGAGAGAGCGAGAGAGAGAGAGAGAGTCTACTTCTAAATTTTGAAGTTTCAAAACTTTGAATTTCTTATGGTCGAGCCATAGGATCAAAGTACTGAAACTTCACACTGTTTAAATGGAGATCGCCGTACAGCATGGAAGTGTATATTTACTGTTTTCCTCACCTAGTGTGATCTCACATTTAGTATATTTAATTAACAGGGGGTGATAAATGTAAAGAAAACATATTTTTATTTTTTTTATTTACATTTCAAAGTTTCAAAACTTCGATCATATGGTCTCGAACATAAGAAATTTGAAGTTTTGAAACTTCAAAATTTAGAAGTAGACACATGCAGACATACATACACTTTTGTGCACGTGTATGTGTATATGTATAACATGAAACTTGCTTGTGTCTTTCGGCTTTTCCCAGTTAGGGGTCGCCACAGCGGAACTCCGGTCTGCTAATGATTGGCAGTAGATATTTACGTGCTGAGTTGCCAGCTCTGATGCACAACCTTCAACAAAGGTGCGCCCATTCATGAATGTCTCCACACAGAAGACGCTCTAGCTGAGAATCGAACAGGACAACATCTTATTGTGAGGTGACAGCGCTACTGCAGCACCACCACCGCAGTATATGTATAACATGAAACTAAATGAGGTTAAATACCACAAAACCGTAATGTAGGAGTCAGTTCACAAGCATCTAAAATCTACATTATCCAGCACTCACATTCCTGATAATATGCAATTTTTGTGAAGTATGACATACTACCTTTTTCTGTAAGGGTTCTGTAGGCAGCACACATCTTCAAATGTGGGCAGAATGAATGGGGTTCAGGAATCTGTCTGTTGACATTGCTGGACATCACTCAATAATGGATTATTTAGTCAAAATGAAATTATCAAAACCACGTTATGAATCTGAATTATATAACAGGAATTAAAAGCATCATTTTATGGTCATACTTAATGATTCCATTGAAATAAAATCTATTTCTAAGAAGCAGAAGTCTGACCAACAATTTTGTGTACTCGTGTATGTAAGTTAAAAACTGAGCACTTTATTGCAAAACAGAGAATATGTGTTTTTACTTCTGCAATTTAATATTTCACTGAATCTGACATGAAGGGTTTCACTATTCCAGCTTTATTTTCAATGCTCATAAATATTTTACCATAGTACTGTATTATTTTCGAGGTTTCCATTGATTTTGTATCTCATTTATTTTTTATTATACTGGCTTGTGAGGAAATATGTCATTTTAAAATCATGCATGCCTTTTCATCATTACGTATTTTAATTTCCTACATCTCATGTTTTAAACTTGCATAGATTTAACCCTTGAAAAAAATGAATATTTTGCTTCAAGCTCTTAAATGATATTTTTGCATGCCCTTTAATAACTTACTGCATAGCAATTTTTGAATTATTTTATATCATTAACTACTTGTATGCAGTCAAAGATGTGTCCTTGTATAACCCATTCTCTGTAAATGTCATCCTAAAACTAATCAGTAAATGTCTCAAGGGGATCAACTTTGGTTAATAAGGTTTGAATTTATTATGAGGTATTTCTTATTCTACAGCTTTAGTGTAGAACTTTTTATATGCCAAATACTCTTTGAAAGTAATGTTCTACTGTAATGGACTAATATGCATAAAGGTCAAGTCTCATAGCTGACTTTACTTGGCCTGGTCTAGCAAACTGCCTTTATATGTAAGTTTTAGATACAGAGTAAGAGTGGGGAACAACATTAAGAGGAAAGGTGCATTGTCTGATTGATACTGCAATGGATGAATTCCCACAATGCTTGTTAACTCATGTCTGACTAAGTGGGTCATCTAAAGAGAAAATGCGTGATCACTGCAGTGTTTTACAGGGAAAACTGGAAAGTGAGACTACATTATACAGTGCTTACATTCTGTGATATTCAAGGGGCTGGGTTCATAAACAGCTACACGAAGTGTAGTGATCATATTGGCATTCTCAAAGTGCAACCAACATGATTGAGAGTTATTTGGTATACATTAAGTGTCTCTACACGAGGAGCAGTGCAGCTCTTCAGGAAGTTATACAGCAATTGGTACACTTGGTGTACTCATTTGTCATGTACAACAAAACCTTTTGGAATGCAGGCATGATTACCCTTAGAAAAGACCATGATAAGTGTTGTTGCTGCTGTTATTAAGCTGTATGGGCAGCAGGCTTTAAATCAGGGTGCTGCTTCTGCTGTTGAAAGAACTTGTGTAAGAAGAAGAAAAGGGTTGTTTAGACCCCATTTAACTTATCATGGATTGCATAACACAGAAAAGTTTGACAGATACAGAGTGGACAGGGAAACACTGGATGAAATATGCACTCTTTGCCACTCCCACAACCCCAACCCACCTCAGGCCCAAGGGAAATCATGGAGAACCCATTCCAGTCGAAACAAAAATATATGCAGCATTACATACACTAGTTATTGGTACTTTCCAGAGATGCACAGTTGATATATCAGGGGTGCCACAGGCATCAGCCTCTAGAATATTACATCATTTTTTAAATGCAATACTACTTCATGCAAGGTAGCATATATATTACCCATAAACACCACAGGAGATAACAAGAAGCATGAGCATGCAGGAATTCTATGCTATAGCACACTTCCCTGAGGTTTTATGGCCATGCATTGTATACACATAGAAATAAAAGCCTCATGCAGGGAACAGGGAAGGTGGTATATCAACTGAAAAGGTTTCCACTCTCTATGCTGTCAGTTTGTCTGCAGTGCAGAAGGGAGCATCTACAATGTCTGTGCAGATAACCCAGGCAGTTTCCACAACTCACACATATAGCACACTTGTCAGTTGTACACAAGGTTTGCTAGGGGTGACATCCCTCAAGGGCATCTAATGAGGATGAAGGTTATTCACTGGACCCCTGGTTAATGACAACCATAAAAAACCCACACAACCCAACCAAGCAAGGATATAATGAGGCCCATACTCAAACTAGAAATATGATAGAATGTGTGTTTGGTTTGCTTAAATCAAGGTTCCGGTGTCTGTACTGATATACTTACTGCCTGTGCCATGTTACATGATATAATTCTTAGGAAACAGCTTCAACAAGGACTACAAATTTAAAGGACCACAGGCAATGCCAGCAGATGCAGGAGCAGGTACACATGAGGATTCTGAGGGGGAACCACCATCTGCAAATGATGGTGGCAGACAAAGGTATGCACAGTATACCGTGGCTCTGGCTAGTAGGCAAAGGACAGCACAAACAATCACTACCTAGCTCAAAACCTAAGCTCCCATGAACATATATAGAGGAAAACTTATGCTTGTCAGACACCACAACCCTGACTTAACCATGTAATGGACGTATTCGTATAGCATCAGACAGAGACAACCACCAAGGACACAACTGTTACTTGCAGTAGTGAAAAGGGTAAGCATGGAACCTGTTAAAAAATATGTGCACACACACACACACACACACACACACACACACACACACACACACACACACACACACACACACACACATATATTCACATTAGAACACTGAAAGCCCATAACATTGAAATTCAAAACATTTAGACCAAAATCTTGAAAATTCAAAACAATGAAAACTCAAAACATTGAATCCCATAACAATGAAAAAACATAGGAAAGTAAAGTGTACTATATTCCAGCATGACTACATACAGAAACAAATAAAAAACAAACTATATTACACTTCTTCAAATATAAGCAAGTGGACAAGCCCAGCTGCACCTGGCTAGAAGTTGGGGTGCTAAATGTCTGCTCGATTAGCTCTCTCATGACTATGTGCAGAAAAATGACTCAGTGGCCTACTGCAACTGAATGTGGACACCACAATCACTAATGGAGCAGTTGATATAATGTCACTGCAGAAGTGGGAATTTATATGGTCATGCCTGCTAACAGCAGAAGATGGAGCTGCTGTCCAGCTGCATGGATGAACACTTTCCATCACAGAAGCTGCCTGATCTAGTGTGTTGTTTATCCTGTCTAAGGAGTTGCACACATGGTTCAGGGACTCACTCATATCAAAATGCATGTCACTCAGTAGTTGCACTAATTTTTCTCAGACCTGGGTGGAACATGCCTGTGCCTCCATTACAGCCCTACACATATATCTGGTGGCACCTAATGACACACCAGCTTTAGGAGGAGAGTAGACAGCAAGCCTCAACCAAGCTCCGTTACCAAACCTCCTTTGTGGCAACATGTCCTCATGATGGCTACCAGGACAGACAAGTGGCTCTACTACCAGAGTAACTATACCAGCTTTATCAACTGTGTCATCCTTAACCTGCCCTATGTCACGGGTCTCTGTGCCCTGGGTATGCATAGGCATACTCACTGTGCCTAAAACATAGAAGGGGAATGTGGGAGTCACAATCTTAGTGTCAGACTGCTCCTCTGTACCCCCAAACTCATCAAAGTTACCAAAATGCTGACATCAGGTGTTAGGATTTCCACAGTGCCACTTTCAGGATAACCTATGATAACAATCAGCAAACACAACTAACACAAAAGGGAGAATGAAATCAATAACATATTTTTCTTATAATTAAGGTATTTTAAACATCATAACAGGTACTAAAGCTACAAAAAAAGTTACTGTCATATAGACCTGAATCTACCTTATATAAAGTATTGACAATAAACAAATATATGTGCTTTCCATGTGCTGGTGGGCTGGCAACCTGCAATCCAGAAGTCTCTATATGAAAGGAATGAAAAGGAAAGAACTCTACTAAGTATCACAATGCAAATGGAACAAAAAGAACAGTTCCATTCTCAAGTGCAGATTAAAAAGGTTCTCATAAAAAAAAAGTTAGTGAACATTTGGCTGCCATTCCCCAAACCCAAAGCAAACTCTACTATTTCGTCTGACTCAGACAGCTATCAATGCTCCCTCTCTCACTCTCTCTCTCTCTCTATATATATATATATAAAATATGTGTGTGTCTGTATATGTGTATATATATATATATATATATATATATATATATATATATATATATATATATATATATATATATATATATATATATATATATATATATATATATATATATATATATATATATATATATATATATATATATATATATATATATATATATATATATATATATATATATATATATATATATATATATATATATATATACGCAGTTTATTATCTTGAAATATTGAAATCTTGAATTTCAGTAACTCAAGACTAAAGTGCCAAAAGTGCAGTTGAACAAAACTGCACTTGTTTGAATTCGGAATGTTGAAGCCGTGGTTGTGGTGGTGCTTGACGTGGGATTTACTGTGTTGGTAAGGTGTGGTGTGCTGTGGGATATGGTTTGCCTGCCATTGTGTGGATATGTATGGAGATTCAGGTAAGTGCTGTATTTTTAAGGATATTGGGTAGGGATCTGAGTGTGTGTGAGTTTGTTGGCAAGTTTTAGGTGTAGGTTAGGGTAGGTAGGTAAGGTTGTGAGGAGTGTGTAACTGTTGAGAGTGGTGGTGTTTGTATGTGATGTGTGTTTGTGCAAGGGGAATATAGAGTATTTAGTGGTGGATTTAGCGTCTTGTCTTTTTAGCGTGACCTTGGATTTAGTATATATAAGTAGCAGGGGTGTGGGGGGTGCAGCCCCCCTCATGACAGGTGCAGGGTGGCTTACCCCACCACTTATATGTAGGTTAGGTGTGTGTTTGTGTTGTTGTGTATGTGTGTGTTTATTGGTTTGTTGTAGTGTGAGGAGGATGGTGTGTGTATGTTTGTGTGGTGGAGGTTTTTTTTAAAAGTCGTGATTTTTGAATTTCACGCGTTTGGCATTTCGGTATTGTGAGTGTTCGGCTTTATAGTCTCGGGATATTGAAATTCAAGATTTCAGTATTTTCACATTTTAAAGTGAATTCATATATATATATATATATATATATATATATATATATTTATAATATTATATATATATATATATATATATACGGGTTCATGTTACACCGTTGACAACTGAGTACATCGACAACCAGCCCGGTATCACTAATTTCACGAAACCGCACAGCATCGAAACTTTAAATAACCGACACCGACTCCATCGACAACGCGCTACACCGACAGCGCGTATTACAGCTAACGGGTATTAACATATGTGAGGTAGGGGATGTATTTATAAACTTATGTCACTCAGTCTGACATTATAACTACATCCCCCACTCAACATATGTTCATACCCGTTAGCTGTAATACGCGCTGTCGGTGTAGCGCGTTGTCGATGGAGTCGGTGTCGGTTATTTAAAGTTTCGATGCTGTGCGGTTTCGTGAAATTCGTGATACCGGGCTGGTTGTCGATGTACTCAGTTGTCGATGGTGTAACATGAACCCATATATACATATATAGATAGATAGATATAAAAGGCATCAGAGATATATGCGTATAAAGATAACAAAAATGGCAATTTTTGCTTCTTGCATACCTGGAGGGTCATTTTTTAATACTCTGAGTCTGTCATCCAGATTTGTGCTGATGTCAAGGAGTCTGGTGGAACCCTCTGATGAGCTATCTTAATATCTGAGGCAGGAACATCAGAATTACAGCTAATGATGATTTAGTAGCAGGACTGACCCTGTAGCCACCTGTTCCCAGACAATTGTAGTGATTAGAGGTTATGATGTCAGTTGTACAGTGTCTTAGCTGAGACCAGGATCTTCCATGTCCTCCAATTCCCTTAAGGTCATCAACCACCTGCTACCTGTCTTGGGCATATTAGAAACTTTCACCTTTCTCCAACAGAAAACCTCCAAGGCCTGGATAACGACCTCATTTTCTGCATCACAATAACATGGCTGATGAAGTATAGATGTCTTCCTGAGTGCTATATCTCTGTACAAGAAGAATCAGAAAACAGGCACACATAGTTACACACTCACACACACACACACACACACACACACATATATATATATATATATATATATATATATATATAGATATATATTTTACCAGAAAGGCTCATCCAGACTCTGCTACACTTTGCTGTGAAGGGAAGGAAAGGTTAGTTTGCTTTTATTTTTTGTATTTTGTATATTTAAATACTGTAGTTTGTTTTCTTTACCTTGTGTTTTACCTACATTCTGCTTTAACAACATATTAAAACTTCAAAAGAGACCACAGCTCTCTTTCTCTCTTCTGAGTCAGGCAGAAATTAGAACTGATCAATTAAGGACTCATTCATAAGATAGAAGAGGTCACTTAAGGTTAATCATTTGTTAACTGAGGGGTGGAGCTAGGAAGTAAACCTTCTATTTAAGGGGTAAAATAAAACATTTCTGAGCTTTACCAGAAAGGCTCATCCAGACTCTGCTACACTTTGCTGTGAAGGAAAGGTTAGTTGGCTTTTATTTTTTGTATTTTGTATATTTTAAATACTGTAGTTTGTTTTCTTTACCTTGTGTTTTACCTGCATTCTGCTTTAACAGCATATTAAAACTTCAAAAGAGACCACAGCTCTCTCTCTCTTCTGAGTCAGGCAGAATTTTTTTCCCACTCTCCCACCCAGTCATAGTTGTCTGTGTCTCAAAGCACTTTTCCCAGCAGAATATAAAGGCAATAACTACATTCATTATTACCTTTATATATAGTGCAGAGTCAACACTGTGATCAATGTGATTACACAAATGATGTGTCAAATTATTAGCATACCTGGATACAACAAAATGCACTAATTGTAGGGAATGTAAACATGGTGTAAGGCCCTACAAAATTACATGCACAGACCTTTGCAGTACTAGGACCAGAACTGAGAAGTATTTCATGTTAATGGCTTGCAGGTGTATTTGATTACCCTGATTGCAGGAGCAGTCAGCTTTCATATTCTAACCTCTTTGATATACATCTACTAAGGATAGGTCAGGGAGAAGAGGCTTTAAAAGTACTGCAAGTACACTGACTGATTTAGTGCAAGTCTTAACAATTACTAGCCATCAGTAGGAAACGTTTTTCATATTAAAGGGAGTACTACAACCATTGCTAAAGATAACACATGGCATGAAACAGGGATAGAGTTGATGTTATAAAAGGATTGATAATCACAGGACACACCAGACAGAAAGAAAGGGATATACCTGCAATGACTGCAGTCTTTGTTTAGTACTGTGTGAGTACATGCCTAAGCTAACAGTTTGAAATATCCAAATCATCCACACATTCACAGTCAAATGTAAAGGTCAGCTTTCATAACTTGTTCCTGTTGCACTTTCAGTGTGATTGGATACAATTTCACATTATCATTACATCTATACTATTTCACCTTGCTATTATTTGTGATTGTCTGTGGCAAGTCTGAAAAGGACAGATAAATGATTGCTTTCAATACTTTTGTTTGTGGGTACAAATCCATACAGCTCCCTATTACAACATAAAATATTTGGTCCATAATGCATTTGCACATTTCATTATCTACAATGTTTTCTATATTTTTCTTGTATCATTTTTGTGCCACTTGACAGCAGGAAAATAAATGTCATGGCTTAAGGAAAAAACATTTATTTTAGATTACTGTAAGTAGTACAACCATAGAGGTGGCATTGTGTGGCTGTCACCCCTTTTAATAATACTCAGGAAAGAAAATATACCTGATAGTTCACTTTATTTGTGGCACAAGGAGCAAGTACAGTGACCTTCTAGATAAAGTATATCTTTCGCATCGTTCAAAACCCCTGACATATTACAGAGGTTTGCTTGAATATAGATTTCATCACATTTTTTGATCACCGTGTTGTTGCTTAAAAATCAACTATTGTCACTATTGCTAACAGCATGTAATCATTAGTTCATCCATGGTAACATAATATGTCACCAACTACAATTCTGATAATGCATTCCAGAAAGTTTGATATTACAAGGAAATATGATAAGGAAGAATTTTTTACTTGAATGAACTTCTTGCTCTGGTAATTGCTACATATATCCATGCATTGCATTTCATTCACTGTCTGTAATTTCCCTAATATATGTTACCCTTCTAATGTTTCTATTTGCCTTCTTCTTGGCATTGTGCATACTCTGTTCACTACATAATAAGGTAGCTCAAAAATGCCTGGCAGTTTTGGGCATCCGGCAGCATTCTGAATTGTAATCATTCCAGAAAATACACTGGTCAGGTAATTTCTCTGTGGCACAAGATGGAACTGATGTAACCTATGAAAAATGGTACATGAAGAATTGATCAAATCCTGTTTGAGGAACACCTTGCCATAATTCACAAAATTTACTTTTCAGTTATAATCCTTTATAAGGTATGTTTGCTTTACACATGGCATCATGAAAACAATTCACTACCTAAGGAAAATTGTGAATATTTTGGTTTAGGTGCCTTAGAAAGCTGAAACATGCTTGGTGTTATTATGCAGTCTCCTGCAACAGAGAGAGAGTACTTACTTCAGTAAACGCACATGAAAGATGTCAAATTCTGTGCTACAATGTTGTAACTGAAATAAAGCAAGTAAAATAAGGCATATAAAGGATTGCTTGAATCCCATTTAAAGATCACATTGCAATTGTTTGTAATATGTGTTTTTTTTTTTTATTTACCTTCATTTTAGGTACACTTTTTCTTCATTTGGTGGCATGTAAACATGATGCACTAGTTAAGGAAAAAAGAAAAACAGTTAGCTTAGGCTGCCTTAGATAGCTCAAACATGCCTGGTGTCATTATGCAATACCCTGCCAATGAGAGAGTACTTCAGTAAATGCACCTGACAGATGTCAATTTCTGTGCTATAAGGTGTAACTGAGATGAATCTGGAGAAATAAAGCACATAAATTATTGTTGAAATCTTGTTTCTAGAACAGTTTGGCATTTGCCAAAACATTTACTTTTCCATTTTTCTGCATTTTCAGGTATATATGCTCTCTGCTTGGCATTGCGCAAACATGGTTTACTACATAAGGAAAAAAGTGAAAAATTTAGTTAGGCTATCTTAGGTAGTTCAACCATGCCTGATAACAGTGCACTGTCCTGAAGCTATCTCGGTGGCATACATTTTACAAGCAATGACTTCTGATAAATAATACAGGCAATTAAGGGTTCAAATCCAGCTAAAAATACTTTTCAAAAAGGTTAGAACAAGCACATTTCTGCGAAATATTTGAATAGGACTGTAACAGTAAAGAAAATTGATAATTTTACACATATTTATTGCAAGAAATTTATCAGTAAGCCGTGTATAATGAACATATTTTTAGCATATATGACTGACATTTTACATATATACAAAGCCTAACATATAGTCACATTTCTAGATCTGACAATGTCTCTATTCTATATAAAAATCACTTGCATATGTGTAATGGGCTCAGTACATTTGCTATAGTTACCATGACTCATCACATATTTCTATGTATTTAGGATGCTTATGTCTACTGAAGTATGCATGTAACATTTATTTATTTTACATTTATTTAACTGGGAAGTCCGACTGGGCAGGGTTGCCTGTTTTCAGTGGAGGCCCGGGGAGAAAAGCACCACACAATATGACAATCCATGAAACATATAATAATACAATATATGAGTCCACAGAAAACTTACAACAATTTAGAAAATAAGCTAACAAATTTGTGAAAGATTCCCCCAGGAGTATTAGTAGTACAGTGAGGAGATGAGAATATTCACAACATTGTTAAACATAACAGCAATGTTAAGTTGAAAGACAATACTTAATTCCATAAATATTGATATAGTTTGTATTACAGGAATTATATGGGTGTTGAAGTTATAGGAAGACCTAATAACAAACATATAGAGGAATAATGGGGCTAGAGTGAACTTAAAGGAGTTAGCCCAGATCAGGGCATGTACATATCCAAGACTTTGTGAGGTAGGATTTTAATTGGTTTTTGAAACTGACTTTGTCTGTATCTTGATTTCGAGTAAGAGAGAGTTCCACATTTTTGCGATAATACAAGAGTACATGGAATCACCTGAGCTATGTCTACTTTTGGAAACTTCTACAGGCCATTATTGGTGGACCTTAGCTGATTGCTGTTGGTATAATGGCTAATTAGGCCATACAGGGCTGGGGTTTTGATTGTGTAATAGAGAATTTGGTGAAATATGGTGAGTTGATTTAGGGTAAGTAAGTAAGTTAGGTAATTCCACCAGGGACAGTTTGTGAAGGGCTAGACAGTGGTGAGATCTGTAGGAAGAGTCAGTAGCAAATTTTGCTATCTTGTTATAATAAGTGGATAGTTTGTATAGATCTCCTTTATTTAGGTTAATTAGGATGGGAGAAACATAGAGTTATGTGGAGAGTAAGTGGGTTTTTGCTATGGTAGTTTTACTATTGGAGGTCAGGTAGTTTTTATATCTATAGAGTGTGCCAAGTTTTTTGTGCTCCTTAGTTATGGTTTGAGCTATGTGCTTGTCGAATTTCATGTTTTGGTCAATGAGAACTCCTAGTAGCTTGGTATTTGCAACTGGTGTGATATGGGTGTTGTCAGAGGTGATAATTGTAAAAGGGAGAATGGGGTCTATAGCTTTGCAAGGCTGAAAGAGCATAAGATGGGTGTTTTGGGGGTTGAGTAGTAATTGGGAGTCTGCTAACCAGGTTTCAACTCCAGTGAAGGATTTTTGGGTTATTTTCTGTAGAAGTTGGAGATAGGGGATGGAGCAGATTAGGGTAGAGTCATTTGCATATTCTAAATGGCTTGCATGCAAGTTGACTTTATGGAGGCTGTTTGTGAATATTGTGAAGAACAGGGGACTGAGTATAAATCCTTAAGGTACACCTAGGGTGATGGAGAAAAGAGGGAATAGATTGTCTGGCCACTTAACAGGCTGTTGTCAGTTAGAAAGATAGCCTTTAAACCACAGGAGTGCAGAGTTATTTATTTTATGCTCTGAGAGATCAGTCAACTGTTTGCTATGGGAGACTGTATCAAATGCTTTTGAGAGGTCTGAAAAGACAGCTGATACCAGATTGCCTGTATTTCTCTGTTGATTAACATGGTTGGTGAAACTGATAAGGGCAGTAGTGGTGATGTGGTCAGTTCAAAATCCATGTTGAGTTTTGGCTAGGAGATTGTTAGAGAGAAGGTATTTTAGTATTTGGAAATCTACGCATTTCTCTAGAATTTTTGAGAGTGGGGATAGTATAGCTATTGGGCGGTAGTTGGATAACTCAGTCGAATTTCCACCTTTGAGCAGATGTATTATATGTGACATTTTCCAGAAGATTGTAATTTTGTGCTCAGAGATTAACCTATTTATGATTATAGAGACAGGGTATGAGATAGTTCTGGCTGCGATTAAGAGATATTCATCTGGGAGTTTATCAGCAGCCAGAGTAGTGGGTCTTAATTTGGACAGGTATCTGAGGATTGTACTGGTATGGACTGGTTGGAAGGAAAAATAGTTTTAGTCAGATGGGGAGATTGGTAAGTTTGGGAGGGCTGATGGTGGAGAATTTGTTGATGGTTTAAAATGGTGCTGGTAAAATATTCAGTGAATTGTGCTGCAATGTTGCTTATAGATGTGTCAATGTTTCGGGTTGGGGTACCAGTTTTATCTGGTTGGAGAACTGTATTTATGGCAGCCCAAAACTTTTGAGGGTTTGCTTTGTGCTTTTTTTGTATATTGGAGTAATGTTTATTTTTATCTGTTCTTGTTTGTTTTTTTTGTTTTTTTTGCTTTGCTTTATTTCTTAATTTAAGAAATTGTTGCCTGTTAGTATTAACTTTTCTCTCTTTCTTTGTTTTAGTAGGAGCCGGGTACTTCTTTTGAGCCAGGGGGCTGGAATTGGACTTTTTTCAAATTATTCTTGGGGGGGAGGGTGAGTTGGTTAAGTATGTTCAGAAATGTGGAATTAAAGTAGTCTACTGCCTTGTCTAGGGGAAACTATGTAGGGGGGACCAGTTACAGCGGTGTATTGGTGTTATTAGGTATTCTGCTCTAAAGTTTCTTTTTGCAGCATATTTGTTTGAACGGGCTATTTTTAGTGGGGTTTATTTGTTGTCTTAGCAGAAAAGTATGGAAGTGGTCACTTAGGGTGTTGGGTAATGTACCAGAGTAATGCATCACAGATGGGCAATTAGTGAAGATACAGTCTAAAGTGGATTCATTTTTGGTAGCTTTGTCAATTCTAGCTGGAGTTTGGATGATCTGAGTGAAAATGTGTATGTTTACATGGGTAATGGGGAAGGGTGAATTTATTAATGTGCAGTCTATACTGAAATAACCTAATAAGATGTTTCATTTGGGAAGGGTTTTGATGCCCAGTGGGTTATGGATTCTAGTGTATTTAAATTGGGGAGGGATGTATGAGGCTAGTATGTTTAGTTGTTTTTGTGGGTTAATTTTTACCTTTGTGAATAGGGTTTCAGCATTTTTGAAAGTAAGGATGTTTATGTTAATAAGGTCAACTGTAAGGTTATTCTTGAAAAGCAGGGCAACTCTGCCTTCTCTTTTTGATGTGCAGTCTTTTCTAAGTAGGTTGTATCCTGGTGGGTGCAATTTGTTGTCTTTGTTATTTAGCTTAAGCCATGTTTTAGTATGGAGCACAATATCTGGGGAATAAAAGGATAAGACTGAGTGCAGTTCATCAATTTTGTTAAGCATACTTCTAATGCTGATGTTCAAAATTAAGAGCTCAGCAGGTTGTTTAATGAAGTTAGATTAAGTTTGGCCTGATTTATGTTGCCTATGGGTTTCATTGAGGGACCAAGATTTGGATGTATGTCTTCACTAAATATCAGATGTGAGGCAATGCTAATAAAAGACTGGAGATATTTTGTGATAGACAGGTTTTACTGTATGAAACTGAGATCTTTTGTAGAGTTATGTGGAATCCTAAATGGGGTCAGCTCTAAGTTAGAGGATTGTAGATTATGGAAGAGATGTGAAATGATATTTGGGTAGGTATAATGGAGTAGATCTGGGTAAGTAGTTTACTAAATAGGTTGGGTAGAGGTTATTTTGGTATGAGGTGAGGTGTGTTAGTAGTGAGAGAGTTATAATATATAAGGCATATAAGGAGTGCAGTTTGGTCTTATTGTTATTTAGTTGAATGAGGGGGAGTAAGAAAGGGGAAAGTAGATTAGGTTTGGTTGGGAGAAGGGATATAGGTCTGAGTTAGACCAAGTAGCTGTAGAGGTAATTGTGGGTGTGTATCTGATCCTATAGTTTTAGTGGATTCATTGTTATGATTATTATTGTGGGTGTGGTATAGGTCCTTTGTTTCCTGATTGGTTGGTTTTGGAGGAGTGGTTATGTGTGGTTATCTATAAGTTAAATGAAAGTGGGGGTGGGTGGAATTGGGGGTACAGCAGGGGAGTGGTGTGAGACTGAGTGAAGCAAGGCCGAACAGAGCTAGTAGATGTAGACCTTGTTGCTGCTGCTTACTCTGAGAAAAAAAACAATCAGTAAGTAGAATGGCACGAAGTAGTATGAAGGGCAGGCCAATTGACTGTGAGGCTTTTAGAGGAAAAAAGGTAGATATTACATATTTAGGCTTGTAATCTTGCTGGAATGTTTTTAAAGATAAAGTCAGAAAGGAGCTGCTGAGAAGGGCCTTGGTGATAAGCAGTGCACTAGTGCTGGGTGTGGTTATGGTAAAGATTACCTGCTGTTATTATACACACTTTCAATTGGTCAGCCTTGTATGCATTGCAAAAAATGGAACTGTGATCTGCAGTGTGTTTGCTTCTTTTCCGTATGGTAACGTGCTTGTAGTTCAGGCTATGAGGGAGGTAGGACCTAGGAAGGAAAAAAAGTAGAGTGAGATGGAGGTTTTAGGGAAAAAAAGCAGTTGGGAGAAGATAAGAAAAAGTAGCTTGGTATGCTCTAAGGGAAATGAACAGGTTGAGGTGACTGGAGGAGAGGAGACTAGACTGGAGGAGCTGAGCATAAACAGACCTGTATTGATCATCAAATTCAACTACAGCCATGTGAACTATATTTATTGCAATAAGAATGACTGTTACATAGGAATGCATTCCAAGACAGGATTCTTTCAAATATCAGTAATTGTCAAATGTCCATGTTGTAAAATTAGCTCTCCTGTGGCAACATCAATAACTACATTAAACTGAACATTTTGCCTTCATTATCCCATTGGTTTGATTTCCAGCTGTTACAATACCATTTTAACATTTTGTAAGCCCCATACTGATAATATGTCAGAACTCCGCTATCTTTCACCTTCTAAAGTACAACTCTCAAATGCCATGCCAGTAAACAGTCCATCGTTAAAAAATGGAACCTGTGATAATGGCTGTTGCATCACACATGGGATAGAGCAATGCCATGTCTCCCACCTTTGCTAACTGCTTAAGGTAGTGATAGTGTGTCTGCCAATGGGGCCATCTGCTTACAATCATGTAAATGCAGTTGGTAAGGCTATGTGTGTTTGTGCAATACCAGTAACATGTGAGATCTGAATTAGGCACCAGTTCAAAAATAGTTTGTAATTTTGACTTTTGTAGATGGGACTGGTGATGGAGAGAATGATACTAAATTTAGAACACAATGGTGGAGTGATGAAGAGTTCAGGATATTTGTGGCACTCCTTGTGAAGCAATACCAACATAAGCTGCAGCAGGGGAATTATATCAGCTCTGAGTATAAGGATGAGACTTGGAATAGCTTAGCCAAAGCTATCTCCTCTACATCTGGCATTCCACACAATGGGGAACAATGCTGTCATTACTACAATGACCTTTAAAAGCTCAAGCAGGACCTCCTAAGCCAATGGAAGGCTGAATTTAGGACTGAGAACGCACCAGTAGTGTAAGTATAATGACCAGTTTTTTTACAGCTGCAGAGGGGATTGCTGCACACAGTGAGGCACACCAAGAGACACTAATTTGCTTAAGACAGGCACATGATAAGTATGGATTAATTAAAAATAAATGCTATCATTTTATTTTCATTCCCTCAAGCATTAGCATCTTGATCAGGTATAGCTCATTATTCATCTCAAGCATGCAAACCTTCCCCAATAAGTGTTGCTCTTGCATTAGACCATTACAGTATCAGCTTTACTGTGTGTATATTCAGTACCCAGAGCAGCATTTATTTATTTTTTAAATTTATAATTATAGATCTTAATTGTCTGTCAGGAAGAATTAAATTATGGTAATTGTACTTATTAAATTGGAATGCATGATTCTAGACAGCCATAGTGAAATAAAGGCAGGCATTTTCTATATCAGAGCAGTGATATTTATTTATTTAACAACATATAAATACCTTTCCTTCATGTGTGGATGTAGCAAATGTGTACAATATTAAATGATCACAGTCATTTATGTATTACCAAATAAAAGCTTGTTTAAAGTATAAGAAACTGTCACATTATATGTATCTAATTATCTCCTATTTTTGTCCCTACCCTTGTCTTTCACTTTTTTGGTGTGTTATAATTTATGGACAATCTGATGTTTGCATAACTTGCTGATGAAAATTAATCATCAACAGCAGAGAGAGGTACACCAGCCACTGCGATTGGCCTGCCATACCTCCACAGATTGCAGCACAGACACTGTGCATTTCAGGGTCACAACCTGTCAGTGTAGCCTCTACAACCCCTATCCTACTTCTATAAGTACATCAAGTAGCTCTGCCTCAGTTGTTGATGCAGTGGTACCCTCTGGCAGAATTAACTGCAACTGGCAATTTTGTCCCCCACCAGGAGTAGGCAGGGATGGTGGAGGATATAATAGACAGGGACCACAGTGCACATGCTGGCATTGTTGAAAAGATCCAGCATTGCATTGCAAAGATGATGCAACACCCTACACTGTACCAGGGAGCTACTACAGAGACAGTCTTGACAGTGCTGAGGGTGAGGACTAGATTCTCACTGTTCTCATGCTGGATGTGGGTTCACCTTCGATGCCCCGCCTAAACCAAATCATGATGTCAGTCTATATTAGAAGACCGAAAGTTTAAAATCATGAACGCTCTAAAGACTGAAAATGCCAAACCTTGAAATCATTATTGTGGGGGACTGCACCCCCCCCCCACTAAATATATATTACAACTCTGAGATCTCATTGCAGTGACGAAAGGGCAAATATTCCGATCTTTACTGTACTGTGATCTCAAAAAAGCACTTAGAGGTCCAGGATTTTCACTCTTTACAGCATTCACAATTTTAAACTTTTGGTCTTCTAATATAGACCCCATGATATACCCCCACATTTTGTATTCATCATCAGCTTTGTCTGTCTTGTTTATGCTGTATGTCTGCAGATTCTTCCTAACCTACCCTACCTACCTGACCCTCTCATTTTCTAAGCACCTTTCCCAACATTCATCTCTCTCTTCAAAAAAAAAAATGGGCATCTGTTAAACCCCACACATAGCTCTCCATTTTATTTATGTGCCCTTCTAACACAAGTGATTAGGTCCAATTGGCCATACAACATTATTCCATTGTTGTCACCCATAACTGGTGAGATGACTTTTCAAAGTCATGAATTGAGTGTATAATTGTACATTGAAGTTATGAAAAAGTAGATAGCTGTAGTGTTTTCTCAGAGCTCTCCTGCAAATAACTGTATTCTTTTCCCTGTGTACTACCCTCTGCTTGCCAAACCCATTTCACCACTGTCCACTCCACCTTTTTTCACACATTTAATCTGGTCAGAAATTAAATTTACACATGACACACATATAGCCTGAAATGGCCTATGAAAAAGCCTTAACTTTATGTTATGTCCTCAGTATTTGGGTGAAGTCTGGCATAGCACAGCAATGCTGAGTGACAGTGAACATTTAACTTCTTATTGCAAAGGCTGAAGACTTCAATATAATTTGCAGTGGTCTGGTTACTATCAAATGTGCATATATCTGCTGCAGTATGGAAATAAAGAGCAAAGCCAATCTAAAGGCAGTACTGTGGAACAGTTAATGTAACATTTATTAGGCTGAGGGATGTATTATACTATGTGGTATGTTGATAAAATTACCATGTTTGAAATCCAATGTTTTGTCATAGTGTTGGGGTTTTGTTACAGCTGTATGTCAGTTTAATAATTCATGACAGTTTATATTCCTATGATATATTTAATTGCAAATGTCTGTATTTCTGTACATAAAACACATTTCCTTCACATAAGATTGGAAGAATACAAGACATCAATTTCAAAAACATTGCAGCCTAAACAGGGAGATTTAGTAAACCAACCTTATCCTGGTTAGGTATTCATGTTTTTGCACTCTCCCACCCCTTATGTATACCTATAGCAACCAATTTATTGTACAGAGTAGGATAGGTTAATGATGATTTAATAATTAAGAATAAAGCACCATACATATGTCACTACATGTCCTACAAAACATATTTCTGCTATTTCTCAGTGCATCTCTCTCTAACACTCTCTGTCCACCCCTTCCTCTTTCATACATTTTCAGTGTGCTTCACTAGTATTAATTTAATGCTGGGAAGTAGTTATTCCTTTGTGGTGTGATGAGCTAATGTTTGAATGTGTAGAAATATTATTTAATAATGTTGTGGATTCTATTCCAGATATCAGCTAAGTTTTAATGACTGCTTTTGCTTCAGTATTTTATGTGTACCTGTTGGCCACCTGTTCTTGTGGGCCACCATTACCTTTCTCCACTGATAATTTGCTTTGCCCCTGCTTCCATGTCACCATGATGATGTATCATCTCCCTTTTGTATCATTATTCTTTAGTCTCTGCATTTGCGCAATGCTTGGCACTGGGCAACAAATGCAACTAATGCTTATAGCAACATATTTATATTTTATTGCCTTCGTCCATATTACTCTGTATCACTTTGCACTGCTGTGCTAAGCTATGTTTATCCATTTATTTCAACACACCACTTAAAAAGTCCTAGTTTAATATGTCCAACAGCCTAGTGAGTGTGACATTTACTGTTCCACAGTACTGCCTTTAGTATGGCTGTATGGATTACAGTGCTCAGTACAATAAGAAAGATGATTACATGCATTCATGTTTTCTGAAATCCATTGGCAACTCTTAACTGTCACAAATATGAATTTCTTCATATTATGATAAAATAACACTCAGATGTAAATTAATTACTGACATGTTAAAAATGTTTGGATACATATAGAGGACACGATGTTTCATGATGTTTTGTCTGGCTAGTGTTTCTGTAGATATTGGATAAACCCCTTTACCAAGTACATCATTATCCTGCTACTACACTAATCTGTCCACTATCTATTGTAAATGTTATCTTGAAGTCAGCATAGAGCAAGCAGAGTACTGCTAACTACTTTTTTAAGTCCATCACTTCAAGATGTGATTACTCATGCACTACACTTTGTCATAAGCAGAACTAATCAGCTTAGTGGCACAGTATATGAAAAAAAAAAAAAAAAGATTGAATAATCAGTTTTCTGTTGGAGAAAGTTTGTATGTCTGTATTACTGTTGTCCAACATGATTTTTAGTTTTCAACGTTAACTCACCTAATTTTTGTGAAGTAATATGTCTGCTCTTCAGTGTTTACAGTTACAACCTACTACTAGTTTGGTTAACGTATTCTCATCACATCCATAATTGTCATTCTGCAGTACTCTGTGCCATGTATGACTTCCATGTTTGTCTTGTCAATGCACATAGTGCAAGTATGAGACAATACATGTGTGCAATCTTCCTGACATGCTGTCACAGAATTTTTGATTGATAATCCAATGGTATACAACAGTTAATGTGCATGTCATACCATTATCTGTAAAATGTCCATGTCCCTCACAGTATAACAATGTATATTAAGGACAGTATCTACATTGCATTATTTATTTATTTTATTTATTTATTTTATTTTACATTTGTTAACCGGGCTAGTCTAGCTGGATATATTTCCATTTTCAGTAGAGGCCCGGGGAGAAAAGCTCCACATATAGAGATACGAGATATATCATGAGCTCTATTAACAGATTACAGACTGGTAGGACTTAGACAAAGAATATTGTTACCCAAACAAGAGTAGGACTTAAAAATTTCTAGACAATCTAAATGACATCATAATGAATATTATTACATAGTTTAAAACAAGGAAAAAAATGAAAGACCAAGGACAGAGAAATGTACATTGTTACTAAACGGAGAGGAGTTTAACTTTCTGGATAATCTAAATAACATCATATTGAACATTATTGCTTATTTTAACAGCAGGTAAAGAAAGTGGAAGACCAAGGAGGAGAGAGAAACAACAATAGAGAGAGAGAGTAGAGTTCTAAGAGATACAAGTTTACTGGAAAAGAGTCATAGCCAAAAGAGAGGAGAGAAATATGAGAGAGGTATGTAGGGTGGAAGGAAGCTTAGGGGAGAAAGGAGGAGGCACAACAGAAGGGTGAGAAAAGAGGGTTAAGGGGGGAATCAACATTTAGTCAGGATTAGAGCAGGGACAAAACCAGTGGCTTTTGAAGTATGTTCTGAGTTTTTGTTTAAACAGAATAGTAGATGGAATGGAAGTAAGTTCGGTAGGAAGTCGATTCCAGTGTTTACCTATGGAGTTTGAGAAGAGGGAGTCACCAGCTAGGTTATTAGATTTGGTTAGGGTAACTAGCAGTTTGCTAGATGAGCGGAGTGAGTTCAGATTAGCATATGGGGTTAAGAGGTTAGAAAGTACAGGTGTGTTAAGAGATTGGTAGAAAGCTCTTTGGACAAATGTAAGTTGGGAAAGAAGTAACATGTTTGTCAGTTCAAGCCAGTTCAGTTGCTGCAGATTCAGACAGTGGTGAGTTCTGAAAGGCTTCCCAGTAACAAATCTAGCTATGTTATTGTAGGTAGTAGACAGTTTGGAAAGATTGTTTTTCTTGAGGTTAGTATAGATGGGAGAAGCATAGAGAAGAGTTGAAATGAGATGAGAGTGGGCAAGAGTAGTTTTGGCTGGGGAGGTTAAGAAAGTCTTAATTCTATAGAGAGAGCCAAGTTTCCTATTTACACATTTAATGGTATTGTTGATATGACAGTCAAAGGTAAGATTGTTGTCAATTGTGACACCTAACAGTTTGGTAGTAGGGTCAGGTGATATAATGGTTCCATTGTTAGATAAGATAGTGAAATCTAAAGCTGGGGATCTGGTAGTAGGCTTAAAGAGTAAGAGTTTTTTTTTTTTGCGTTAAGGAGTAGGCAATGATTTAAGAACCAAGTTTCCACTTTGGAAAATACAGCTTGAGTATTTGTTTGAAGTTCTGAAATGGATTTAGCAGAGCAAATTAGTGTGGAGTCATCAGCATATTGTATACAAGTAGCCTGGGGAATAGCTACTTGTAGGTCATTTATAAAGAGGGAGAAAAGAAGGGGTCCAAGAATAGAGCCTTGGGGGACTCCGAGTGAGATTGGGAGAAGAGATGAGAGTTCCTTATTCCAGAGGACGGCCTGTTTCCTGTTAGTGAGATAGGAACTAAACCAGTGGACAGCGTTAGCTTCTAAGGAAAGAGATTCAAGAATTTTTAAGAGGAGAGAGTGGTTGACCATGTCAAAGGCTTTGGACAGGTCAATAAAGAGAGCTGAAGACAGGATGTTATTATTACGATTCTTGTTAATAAAGTCTGTGAAGGAGGGGAGAGCGGTGGTTGTGCTATGAAAAGGCCTAAAGCCATGTTGACAGTTAGTAAGAATGTTGTTTTTTATTAAGTGGTTCATTAACTGATGGTGAACACATTTTTCCATGATCTTTGCAAGTGGGGATAAGAGAGCTATGGGTCTATAATTAGAATAGTCATAGGAGTTCCCTCCTTTATGTAAGGGTATAATGTGAGAGATTTTCCAGATATCAGGTATGGTTTCTTCATTAACAGTTCTATTAATGAGAATGGATATAGGATAGGCTATTTCAGAGGCTGCTTTTTGAAGGAATTCAGATGGCAGTTGGTCAGCTGAGGGGGAGCAAGGTTTGAGTTTGTGGATACATTTCAGAATAAAGGAAGTAGAGATGGGTTGTAGCCTAAAGGTTGGTAGCTTGGAGGATGGAAGGGGAGGGATAATAGTGTTGTCACTAGAGAGATGAGAGGCCAAGGAATTAATAGTATCAATAAAGAATGAGTTGAAAGTATTGGCCGTATCAAGGGCGGAATTCTTTTTAGACCCGGAAGGGGATGGAGTGGTAGTCTGTCCTGGGTGAAGAAGTTTATTTAGGGTTGTCCAGAATTTTTGAGGGTTATTATGATTTGCTTGCTGGAGATTACTATAATAACTCCTTTTATCAGAGAAGATAGCTTTTTTGGTAATGTTTCTTAGGTGCCTAAAAGTCTGATGGTCTATTGGAGATTTGCTAGTTCGCCATTTTGTCCAAGATTTGTTTCTAAGTAACATTTTTTGTCTTGTATCTTTAGATAGCCAAGGGGCAGGTTTAGATTTAATTCGTATGGAGCGTTTTGGAGCATGATTATCTAGAATTGTTAGGAATGTGGCATTGAAGTAAAGGACAGCTTCTTCAAGAGGAAGTGTCTTTAGTGGGTTCCAGTTACAGGCCTTTAGTTCACTTTTAAATTGAATAGGGTTGAATCGTTTAAGATCACGTAGGGTCCTATAGATGGGAGTATTGTTAGAGGTGTTTTTTTGTCTTTTAATATAGGTTAGTTTGTGATCACTAAAGTCATCGGGTAAAGTTCCAGATTGATATTTTAGAAGTGGTTTGTTAACGAGAATCCAATCAAGAATACTTTCTTTGTTGTTGAGTTTGTTTGTCCTAGTAGAGGTGTCTATTGTCTGTGTGAAGCCATGGAGGTTAATACGAGAGGCCGGGTTGTTAGTGTTTAACGAGGACCAGTCAAGGTTAAGGTCTCCAAGTATTATGGTTTCTTGTGGGTAGGTGGAGGTGGCCCAACTGATGATATTTTCTATGGTAGTAGAGTTATTTCCAGGAGGTAGATAAATACAGATAATATAGATGGATTTTTTTGGGTTTAGTTGAAGCTTTGAGATAAGAAGTTCAGTCTTGGTAATGTCTAGGTTCTCATAGGGTACTAATGTTACATTTAGTTCAGTTTTGAATAATATTGCCACTCCTCCTCCTTTTTTAGTTTTGCGGTCAAGGTATGTCATTACATGTGACTATTATGGTAGTCACATTGTCCTGTGGATCTATATTCATTTATTGTATGACCTGGGATGTACACTACTATCTTTTACAAGTACTGATTTTAACAAATACCCCAAGTATTCAGTTTCACATAGGTATTGCTCATCATCCCCTGTTTCTCTTGCAACTAGGACATTGCTCACTAGATTGTGTAATCTAGATAGGTAGGAGATTCAACACCTAGAATGGAAGACGTGTGTGTGTGTGTGTGTGTGTGTGTGTGTGTGTGTGTGTGTGTGTGTGTGTGTGTGTGTGTGTGATTATGTTTATCCTGTGGTACTGTATTCATTTCTCCTGAGAATAATACATTTAACTATTCTCACAGCTCCCTGTTCCTAATATTACAGTAACATCTCCTCTGAAAAAAAACATTGATGAGATTATCCTAACAAAAGTTCAGTCTGTTCCCTAAGAACCAGACTTCTCCAGTGTGCTGCTTGTAAGTATGACATTGTGCTCCATGTTTTGTAAAATAGAGCAGTAGTAGATTCTATACTTAGCATGGAAGACTTTTGTGTGTATGTATTCCTTTGTGGTGTAGCAATTTCACCTGAGAATAAAACATTTAACTGTTCTCACAGCTCTCTTATCCCCAATTGTACAGTAGCTTCCACTCTGATACATGCTAATGAGGTATTCCTGACAAAAGTGTAACCTCTCCATTTAAAGTTAGACTTCTCCTGTGGTGCTTGCAATTATTAGAGTGGTCTTCTAAACTGTGTATCCTAGAAAGGTAGGAGTTTCACTTACCAGTGTAGAAGACTTGTATGTGTGTGTGCCTGTGCAACTGTCTATATCACTAGATGATATACCCACTATTTCTGAGATAAACACTTTTAACAGCTCTCAACGGTCCCTATCCCTATTTTATAGTAAGATCCACTCTGACAGACACTGATGAGGTAACCCTGACAAATGTGCAGTCTCTCCCTTTAGAGTCAGACTTAATTTGCAACTAGTCGAAAGATAACTGGATAGTGTAACCTCTATAGGTAGGAAGATGAATATCCAGCATGGGAGACTTGTATGTTTGTGTGTGTGAGACTGTGTTTCACTAGGTGGTGTATTCACTTCTCCTAAGATAAACACATTTAACTGTTTTCACAGCTCCCTTATCCATATTTTTACAGTAGCATCCAGTCTGACATACTGATGAGCTCATCCTGACAAAAGTGCAATTGCTTCCTTTAGAGTCAGGCTTCACCTGAGACACTTGCAGCTAATAGATTGCTCTCTAGATTGTGTAACCTAGATCACCTTCATTGTGTCTGTGCTGTCTCCATTTAACCAGCAGAGGATGCATTTAAATGTGTACACAGCTTCCTTCAAACAAACTTTATGAAAACACATTCTGCATGAAATACAATGATGAAGTCATCCTGACAAAAGTCCAATCTCTCCAATGAGAGTAAGATGTCTTTTGAGGCACTTTTGAGTATTATAGTGGCTCTCTACAGTGGGTAAACATAAGTAGGAAGTCTGAGTGTAAACGTAAGTAGGACGTTTGATACCCTTAATAGAAAAACTTGTGCATGTGTTTGTGTGTGTAATGCTTGTTGCTGTCTCCATTCACCCTGCAGAGGATGTATTTAAATGTTTACACAGCTTCATTTAAGCAGCCCTTAAAAAATCTTGATTGAAACACACTCATGAGGTCATCCTGACAAAAGTCCAATCTCTAGTTAGTTGATTTAACTTTGCAGACATGTATTAGGGGTATCAGTTTTACGACCTGAAATATTTTTTGATATTTTTTGTGTCTTGACACACTGATAAAAGTAATTTGTACAATGTGGGATTTAAATCTATGTAAAATAGACAAAACATATTCTTCCACATAAGTATTTTATCATTCTTCTCACAGAAGGAGTTCTTGTCAAACATATTCATTAATTTAATATATATATATATATATATATATATATATATATATATATATATATATATATAAGACAGAGTTTGGGGTTAACCATGTATATGTGTGTGACCTGACAATGTCTTGGTTTATACATTCATGTGCTTATGACTATTATTGAAGTATAAAGTCCATCCAAGGCCAGAAAAGACAATTATAATTACAGAAACATGATTGCCAGTATGCTCTCAGTCACACATAGAATTCATATGAGCTCCAGTGTTATGTATACTTATTGTTAGTTACAACTATGTTTACATTGTTCTTTATTTTTTAAAATTGAGTGGACAAGCATTAATAAAATTGGGAGTGTGCTAAATTAGAACCTTGGCTCATCTATATTGTGAGCATTAATTTATACCAGTTACCACAGGGAAGGTTGGGGTACAAGTGTATTTCTTACAGTCATTACTTTGTAGAATGCTCATTGCAACTGAAACCTTGTTTGTCAAACCTGCTCATTAGTTATAGATATACATTAAAGAGTTGAGTCTTTAACCTATATATATATATATATATATATATATATATATATATGTATATATATATATATATATATATATATATATATATATATATATATATATATATATATATATATATATATATATATATATATATATATATATATATATACATATATATATATATATATATATATCTATATATATAAAAGTTCAGATTGTAGAACCATAATTCCACTGCTATACATAATTACACATTTAATATATGTCTAATATATTTTGTATTCTCAATTAACCTGCCTAAGATAATAATTTCTATTTGTAATTATTTTTTAATGTTCATTTTTATATAAGGTAAACTGAAACAGCAACAATAAAACTTTGCACTTTGCCATATTAGAATTCAGGTTTATCTGTATTGTAGGCCTTAACTTAAAACCTGTTGCCACAGGAACAGCCAGGCAGCAGCTGTATATTTTACATTCATTACTATTATGTATGTGTCCTGACTGCCACACAACACTGTTTAGCGTGGTTGTGAGGTGGCAAACAACATGATAGAGTGCATCTGTTTTGAAATTGAAAAGTGGCTTCTTGGTGCCTGCAGGTATTCTGGACCTGCAGATGTTGCAGACCATCACGCAGCACTGCTTAGTGGGTTTGCATGATGATAAGCAAAAGATGAAATGATGCATTGTTTGATACTGACAAGTGTCTGCCTGTTATCTGGAGGTATTCTGGACAATGTCTGCTTGTTGTCTGGGCCCTTAGACCATTTTTATATGAAGGTAAGAGACACACAAATGTGACAGGCAAAGCTCAAGTGTTTATTAGGTTTCATCATTAAAAGATAAATGTGAGATGTGAACCAACATCTAAATATATTATATACTATGTGCTTAATAGTGTTTACCATCTGTAGTATACACAGACACACACACACACACACACACACACACACACACACACACACACACACACACACGCACACACACACACACACACACACACACACACACACACACACACACACACACACACTTGATTCATAGCTGTAATTTATGCAGTCTTTATCATATGAGTAATTTACATTAAATTTTAATTTAGTTATCCATTTTACCATGTTTGCGCTAAGCCTCTCAATGCAGAAATATTAATATTATAAAAAAAAAGAAAACAAATTGGAAAACACATTTTAACACACATTACATATTTTTACACAACTCTGGATTTGAGATCTCAGACTAATGAACATACAAAACACAGTAAGGATGCCTTATCTCTGTTGTCCACAGAAACAGCTTTCGACCAGGAAAGCAAATTGTTGTACATACAAACAAGTCCCATTTCCAACATAGTATTATCAATACATACTAATAAACAAAAAACCTGAAAGTGCCTAAAAGTAACTGATAAACCTGCAAATAGGCACCAGATACCAGCCGTTAACAAACCAGAGTCTTTATTTTAAATACAGGAACGAAACCAACACATAAACGGTATAAACACACTGTTCCACATTTTCATCTTATAACTTCATCAGATGAGCATACTAACTCCCAGAAACAGTTTAAATACATGACACTAACACAAATAACCAATAAAATTCAGCTTCCAATTAATAATATAATCAGTTTTAAAGTTCCCCTTCCACCCTAAAAACACTAATAAATAACTTGTTTAATGCATTAAAACGTATTAAAAATCAATTTTCAAAGGCAATTGGAATATAAATAATTTCAAAACTTTAATAAATAACTAAATAATAAGAATGTAATAGATAAAATGTATAAAATATGTATGCTCACAGTAAAACTTCATATAAAATCTAGTGTAAAGACACCCTCTAGTGGACCTTTTGAAAATAATGTAATTAATTAAAAACATAAAATATATATCACAAATATATGTCCTAAATAATAATTTTATGAATTATTTAAGTTGTTAAAATAATGACCAATGAATTATACATTAAAAACTTAATAAAATTGGATGTTTCATAGTTTTGCAGATCTAAGTTTTAGTACTGGCATTAGGGAGGGAAACCATGTTGTTTAAACCTGGTTGTCTACTGGCCTCTAAAACTACCTGCCAGTAGAGCTCCCTGTATTCTAACCTGGTTTCCCAAGGGCCTCTCCTTGGATCCATGGCCTCTAGTTCTCTAACAAAGAAACAAAAGTCAGCCCCTGTACATGTCTATGTTTGAATAAAGCAATGTTCTCACATTTTCTCCTGATGTCATACAAATGTTCATACACTCTTTGCTTAAACTTCCTTTCCATTTTTCCTACGTAAAATGAGTCACATATTTTGCATAAAGCTAAATATATAATCCCTTTTGTATTGCAGTTAGCACATCCATTTATACTGATATTTCTATTCCTGGATTTCAAATGAACCATGTTATCTGTTAAAACATTTGAGCATTGGGCACAACCCCCACATTTAAATGTGCCTCTCTTGTTACTAAATATCTCCCATTTCTTTCATAAGGTGTACCTCTCTTAAACAGGTGTTTCATGTTAATACTGTTATGATATATACATTTAAATGCTTTGTCAAATATGTGGTTTAAATCCGATATTTTAGCAAATTTATTCCATTCATTTTCAATTATTTTCCTCACTAAACCTGCTTCACCATCATACGTTATAGAGAGTGCTGAGTAGTATGCATCATTTCCATTACTCACATCCACCTTTGTTTTTTCATAAACCAAGTTGTTTCTACCAAGTATTGGGGCAAACCTAGTGTTCCTTGCATTAGATGCATATTTCCTTCAACATTTCACTGGGATAACCTCTGTCCAAAAATATCAAAATCATTGTCGTCAGAGGTCATCCTACTTACACGCACCAGTCGACCCTTCACTACCCCCCTTTTTTGATAGGGGGGATGGGTACTGGTGTAGTGTAAATATGAATTAGAAAAAGTCTCTTTCCTGAATATTTTAGATTTAAAACCTCTATTCCTTTTTTGAATGTTGACATCCTAATAATTAATTTCCTCACTAATAAATTCATAAGTGAACTTTATAAATTAGTGGTTTCAATTAAATAATCCAAAATTTTTTTAAACATACTTTCTGTGCTGACCCAAAAGAGACATATGTCCTCTAAAAAAACATCCATAAAATTTCCAGTGTTGTCTATAATCAGAGTTCAATATGTAGATGTTTTCCCAATATGCCAAAATTATATTGGCATAAGTACACCCCTGGGTTGTCTGTAATACTCCCCTTTAAAAAAATAAAAAACTGTTCTTTAACACTAAGTCCATTAAAATTAGGACTGTCCAAAATTAATTGAAGGAGAATTCTCTGAAGTCAGCTAAAGTCTCCTCAAACCACCTCAAACCTATACCATGTGGTATACATGTAAACAAATCAATTACATCTAAAGTGATAAAACATAAATTGTCAGAATACAGTCATTCAACCTTCTTAAGAAGTCCCAGGAGTCATTTAAAATATTGTCATTACCCAAAACCAGTTTTTTTTTTACTTTGTGATCAACATATTTTGCTAAAGGTGTTTTAACAGACCCCTCTGCAGAGACTATGGCTCTTAGAAGAGGGTCATTAAAGTTCTTATGCACCTTCGGAATTCCAAAAATAGATGAGACTTTAGGTTTTTCTACATGTAAAAAGTTATAGGTTTCCCTGTCTATCAGGCCTTTCATCAGTAAGCTATTTAAACATACTGACATTTTCCTGTAGGCAATGTTCACTTCATTAATTGAAAGCCTTGTATATTTGTTTTCATCACTTAAAATCTCTAACATTTTTCCTTCATAGGTTATATGGTCCATCAGTACCACTCCCCCCACCTTTATCAGGCTTCATCACTCTCAGATTTTTGTTGTCTCTGCATGTCTGCAGAATATCTCTTTCATTGGATGTCATATTAGATTTCACATTGTTATTTTTAAGTGCTTTCCTTAATTCATTTTCTACTAACACCTCACAATTCTTGAGTTGGGGGTGCAAAGGAGGGTTAAAAGTACTTCTCTTGACAAATTTGTCCCCAATATTCCTGGTTTCTTGTCCACTAAAAAACAGTTCCAGAATTTTCTTTCTAATAAAAAGTTTGAGGTCCAGCGTTACATTAAAAATATTTGCTTTAACCCTAGGTATAAAAGTGAAACCTTTTGAAAATAAATCAAAATGTGATTTACTAATACGTATGTTTCTGTAATTAAAAATGTTAAACTCAATGAAAATGAGCTTAGATCCATTTTTTTAAAATTTCTCCCTTTTGTTCTAAGTCCAGTATGTCCTTCCCTGTTGTGCCTATCCCTTTGTTTGAAGTTTTTTGAACCATAATTCACAGGTTCCTTCTGTCTTAACCTTTCAGACCTCCAAAGAGGGGGAAACTCTGAAGGGTCCTGTATGTTCAAATTGTTGCCAAAACCATGGTTGTCCATTTCCTCATCCACCCAACCTATATTGTATTCCTCATCATTGTATGTGCCTCTGTTAAATTGCTTAGGTTTGGGGTAATGTGTATGAGTACTGTAGTCATTCATGTCTCACTCTATCTTTTTTATTTTCTTAGCCTGTACTTCTTCACACTTTGTCTCAATTTTCTTTAATAAATCATAATACTTTGCTTTCTCTGCATCAATGGTAAACATTAAATCATGAATAATATTATTGTTAGCATGCATAGTTAAGACATACACTTTTTTCCATCTCTGATTCATTGTTTTTTAAAATGGCTCTCATTATATATATCCCACATCTTTCAAATGCTCCCACAAGGTTTTGTGGAAATCCAATCCTTCTTTTACATTGTTAGGGTATTTATATACCCTTAATCCTTTTGCACAATATGTAAATGTATACAGTGTTTTAAATATGCATTGTCCATTTTCCACATCTTATATTTGTACAATAAACTGTCTAAATCACTTAACATGTCAGCATATGAGCCATTATTAATAGTGGCTTGTGTCTGTCTTTTAAAGTCAAATTTGAAGTTTAAAATATCAGCAAATTGCTGTTTTGTACCTGGCAGACATGAGGAACTGTCCATTGGTGCTTGCAAACCCATTACAAAGTTGTTAGGACGAGACTTTGTTCCAAAAAGCTGCACCCCATCATTGTTGACCAAAATATGAAGGAAGCTATCTAAACTCCCCCCCAGTTCTTGACTGCTATTAGGTAAAACATTGTCCAAACCCCCATTGCTTGCCATCATTCTTTCCTTTGAAGCTGAACACCGTATTGCTTTCTGGTTAACAGGCAAAGCATAAGCTGAAGAAAATAAAGCCATGGATTGGCTGATGGGTGTAAGCAGCCCCACAAGCTGTGTGAGCTGTCCAATTAGATTCTGAAGCTCACCCACTTCAGTTCCATTACCATTGTTCTCTGAAACAGTTCCCAGTTGAGTATCCATTCCAGCAAAAACAAACTAATAAACAAAAAAGTGGAAAGTGCCTAAAAGTAACTGATAAACCTGCAAATAGGCACCGGAAGCCAGCCGTTAACAAACCAGAGTCTTTATTTTAAATACAGGAACAAAACCAACGCATAAACATTATAAACACACTGGGCCACATTTTTATCATATAACTTCATCAGATGAACATACTAACTCCCAGAAACAGTTTAAATACATGACACTAACACAAATAACTAATAAAATTCAGCTTCCAATTAATAATACAATCAGTTTTAAAGTTCCCCTTCCAACATAAAACCGCTAATAAATAACTTGTTTAATACATTAAAACATATTAAAAATCAATTTTCATAGGTAATTAGAATATAAATCATTTTAAAACTTTAATAAATATAATAAATAACTAAATAAGAATGTAATAGATAAAATGTATAAAATATGTATGCTCGCAGTAAAACGTTTTGTAAAATCTAGTATAAGGTCACCCTCTAGTGGATCTTTTCAAAATAATTTAATTCATTAAAAACATAAAATATACATCACAAATATATGTACTAAATAATCCTTTTATGAATTATTCAAGTTGTTAAAATGATGAACAATGAATTATACATTAAAAACTTTATAAAACTGGATGTTTCATAATTTTACAGATCTATGTTTTAGTACTGGCATTAGGGAAACCATGTTGTTTAAACCTGAAATGGGTGCACATTGAACACCTACGTATGCCAATATTATTTTGGCATATTGGGAAAACAACTACGTATTGGACTCTGATTATAGACAACATTGGAAATTTTATGGACATTTTTTAGAGGACATATGTCTCTTTTGGGTCAGCACAGAAAGTATGTTTAAAGCATTTTTGGATTATTTACTTGAAACCACTATTTTTTTAAAGTTCACTTATGAATTTAGTAGTGAGGAAATGAATTATTAGGATGTCAACATTCAAAAAAGGAATAGAGGTTTTAAATCTAAAATATTCAGGAAAGACACTTTTTCTAATTCATATTTACACTACACCAGTACCCATCCCCCTATCAAAAAAGGGGGGTAGTGAAGGGTCGACTGGTGCATGTAAGTAGGATGACCTCTGATGACAATGATTTTGATAATGAGTGTGAGTTTTTCAGAAAATTATTTTTGGACAGAGGTTTCTCCCAGTGAAATGTTGAAGGAAATATACACTGAGATATCGAATGCAAGAAAATTAGGTTTGCCCCAATTCTTGGTAGAAACAACTTGGTTTATGAAAAAATAAAGGTTGATTTGAGTAATGGAAATGATGCATACTACTCAGCACTCACTATTATGTATAATGGTGAAGCAGGTTTAGTGAGGAAAATAATTGAAAATAAATGGAATTCTTCTTCTTCTTTTGGCTTTTCCCAGTTAGGGGTCGCCACAGAGGATCAACTGTCTGCTTATGATTGGCAGTGGAGTTTTACAGTGTTGAGTTGCCAACCTGGTGCCCAACCTTCCACAGAAGGCACACACATGCACACACTCACACCTAGGGCCAATTTAGAGTGTCCAATCCACCTACTGAATGTCTTTGGGATGTGGGAGGAAACCGGAGCACCCGGTGGTAACCCACACGACCACAGGGAGGACATGCAGATGAAAATAAATGGAATAAATTTGCTAAAATATTGGATTTAAACCACATATTTGACAAAGCATTTAAATGTATATACCATAAGGGTAGTAACATGAAACACCTGTTAGACAGAGGTACACCTTATGAAAAAAATGGGAGATATTTAAGTAACAAGAGAGACACATTTAAATGTGGGGTTTGTGCCCAATGCTCAAATGTTTTAACAGGTGACATGGTTCATTTGAAATCCAGGAATAGGAATATCAGTATAAGTGGATATGCTAACTGCAATAGAAAAGGGATTATATATTTAGCTTTATACAAAATATGTGATTCATTTTACGTAGGAAAAATGGAAAGGAAGTTTAAGCAAAGAGTGTATGAACATTTGTATGACATCAGGAGAAAATGTGAGAACAATGCTTTATTCAAACATACTCACACATGTACAGGGGCTGACTTTTGTTTCTTTGTTAGAGAACTAGTGGTCAAGGATCCAAGAAGAGGCCCTTGGGAAACCAGGTTAGAATACAGGGAGCTCTAATGGCAGGTAGTTTTAGAGGACAGTATACACCCAGTTTTAAATGGCATGGTTTCCGTAATGCCAGTACTAAAACTTCCATCTGCAAAATTATGAAACATCCAGTTTTATTAAGTTTTCAATGTATAATTCATTGTTCACCATTTTAACAACTTGAATAATTCATTAAAAGATTATTTAGTACATATATTTGTGATGTATATTTTATGTTTTTAATGAATTACATTATTTTTAAAAGGTCCAGTAGAGGGTGCCTTTACACTAGATTTTATATGAAGTTTTACTGTGAGCATACATATTTTATACATTTTATCTATTACATTCTTATTATTTAGTTATTTATTATATTTATTAAAGTTTTAAAATGATTTATATTCCAATTGCTTTTGAAAATTGATTTTTAATATGTTCTAATGTATTAAGTTATTCATTAGTGTTTTTACATCGGAAGGGGAACTTTAAACCTGATTGTATTATTAACTGGAAGCTGAATTTTATTGGTTATTTGTGTTAATGTCATGTATTTAAACTATTCTTGGAGTTAGTATGCTCATCTGATGAAGTTATACGATGAAAATGTGGAAAAGTGTGTTTATAGCATTTATGTGTTGGTTTCATTCCTGTATTTAAAATAAAGACTCGGGTTTGTTAACGGCTGGTATATTGTGCCTATTTGCAGATTTATTATCAATACATACAAGACTTGTACACTCTCAGCTGTTTGTATATGTTTTTCTTACATATTTAGTGCAATGACTGATCACACAACTGTTTATGAGTATTGTTTGCACAAATGCAGTTCTATCTTCTTTTTGTATTGCGTTTATTCTTCTCTTATCTGTGCTGTTATCTCAGACATGCAAACCAAATCCTATGCACGGGGGAATGCACGGTCCAAACCAAGTATTAAGAGCACCAAATAGACCAGCAAGGCAGCAAGGAGTTCCAATATATTTATTTAAGTACTTGAACAAACTAGTTTCGGCAAAAAAGCCTTCTTCAGTGTAAGACAGTACAGTCAAGTTCCTTTTACTCATCAATTTAAATACATAGCATGAGCCAATAAGATAATTGAGCTCATGAATATTAATGAAAATGAGAAAAAGTTTTTTGCTTTGTAGTTTTGACAATCAAAAATTCAGTGGGTAACACTTAGATGAGAGTCAATCCTGATGGAGAAGATGACAACCATGAATAAATGTAAAGAAATAAATTGACATTTTTATAAAACAATGTGACATATATCTGTATATACATGAAAATGTATATCTAAGCCACAAGCAATATATGTTAAACAGATATTCCTCAATACCACCAATGGTAATACAACGTATCGACTACCTATATTAAATTGGCTTAGAAGCCCAGGCCACCCATGTCAAAATTGGTGCTATTAAGCAGGCTGGGTAGTCGACATATACTGAATAGAGAACTTTCACAAACAACAGTGAAAATAAAAAATAAAAAATGTGAAAATAAAAACAAAAAAATAAACAAATGTAATGAAAAACATAACAGCCAAAGCCAAAAGTGAAAAATGGATTGAGATTGGATCGATATACTATGACATGTATATGTATGTAAAAAACATATGTAATTGCTAGCCATAACCAGCATCTGTTAGCAAAATACTGTTCCTACAAACACTGATATTTTCCACATAACAACAGCCTGTATTGTATAAATACACCACGCCAATACCACAGTTAGTACTAAAAGTATACCCATATGGCTCGGTGTCCTGAACACAGATCAAGCAAGGCTGATCAGAAATATATTTATATTATGTGCATATATAGAACTAGATTATTTCTTGAGATCAATGTAACCCAAACCTTAATATCAGGATAGATCAACAGTGTTATTACAAGATATCCATATTCTCCTATAAATGATCATTTAGACCCGGATGGAATAGACCCCCCAATGTAGTGATCCAATATTTCTCCTTTTGATCCAATAACCCATGCCAACCTTGTTTGTTAGTTCTGTCTCCAGAAATACGATCAATAACCATGAAACTAAATTTGGCCTGTGGATGTTTACGTGTATGTTGATATAGGGCACTGGTCTCCTTATGGTTCCTTACATCACTCCGATGTTCATTCATTCTGCATCTGAATGCTCTGGAAGTTTGGCCTACATAGAATGCCCCACAATAACAGGATGCAAGGTACACCACCCAATCGCTACTGCAATTACCAAAAATCTTAATGTCAAATATTCTACTGGTGTTACGACTAGAGAAATCTTTGGATTTGGGCATATATGGACAGGAACCACAATGACCACAGGGAAACGAACCAAAAAGTTCATCACCATGAAGTGTGAGTTGTTTATAAATAGTACCCCCACTTGCCATGTGTTTAAAATGCGACAAGTAGGAGCCTAGGGTTTTACCCCGTTTGTATGAAAAAAGACATCGTGGCCCCAAAATGCTTCGCAGCTTATCATTGGCCAGTAGAATATTCCAATGTTTATTGATAATGTTCCTGACCATGTTAATATTTCTGCCATAAGTTGTAATAAATCTGACACAAGTACCATGAGAAGATTGATTTTTGTTCTTGTTCTGATATTGTAATAGATCTTCCCTCTTTAGACTATTAGCTCTACTCTGGGCAGACGCAATGTCATATCTATCATATCCTCTATTGGTAAACCTCTGACTGAGATCCCTGCTGGCTAATTGGTATTCCTCTATGTTAGAACTGAGACGTTTGATACGTATAAATTGAGATATCGGAATACTTTTAATGGTGTGACGGGGGTGTAAACTTGAAGCATGTAACAAAGTGTTATATTGAGGGTACTTGCGGAAAACTTTGGTAGACAAAGTATGATCTGGGTTCCTGTAAACAGTGACATCCAAAAAATTGATGGTGTTTTTATCATAAGTCACCGAAAATTCCAGTCCCCAAACATTGTCATTAAGATATTCCACAAATTCCTGCAAGTAACCCACATCCGCCCGCCACACCAGCCAGCAGTCGTCCAGGTAACGTCTCCAAATGTCCATTTCAACCTGAAAGATGTTATGTGATGTATCATATATCATGTATTCTTCAACATAGGCCATGAAAAGGTCAGCATATATTGGAGCGAATGATGCTCCCATAGCTGTTCCTTGTAGCTGCCAATAACAATGGCCTTGGAAATACAGAACATTCTTGTTGAGAACATGTTCAGACATACAGATCAAAAGGGTATTAAACCCAGGGGTGTATAAATTGGCCCTTTCCAACCAATATTGGATAGATTGCAAACCAGCCCAGTGTGGTATGCTTGTATATAATGATTTTACATCTAAAGTGCATAAATACCATTCAGGTTCCAATTGGGTATCCCTGTGGAATGGTCTAACTATGTAATATTCTTTTAATCGAACAATGCCCCACTCGAAGCTGGATCAGATCCTCTGATCATGGTACAAGCTATTATTGCTTGTGTGATCAACCATATAAGACATTAATAAGATTAGCGCACAAAAAATAATTGGTGAGGATAGACCAAATTTTAATTGTGAATGGGGGACCAAGCAGTGGCCCGTTTCACAGAAGGCAGGTAACTGATAACCTACAACAAATTGCAAATATTATTACTATAAATGTTAGTACAACCACAAAGACAATGTTTCAGTTTGTTATACTCCACACTGTTCAGATACTTTTATCCCCAGCACACAGAGTGTAACACTATATAATTAAATCTTAAACAGTTGGTATCCCTCTTGAACTTAATCACCAGTGTATTGGAAATAAGGATCAAGACAACTGTGCATCCAGCATGTCTTGTTAGGTTGTATTATCTATATGTGTGTCCCCTATTGAATACCAAATATATAGTGTAATAACATCCAAAATATAATTATACTGAAATATATTATAATAATATAATAACAAATATAGTAACAACCATTCAGGTATACTATGTTTGCAATAGTCAGTACCTATAACCGACTAATGTGATAGGGAAGGAAATCACCCTTAGTCGTGTAACTGCTTAATATATGACAGTATATTTAGGGTCCGAAACACCATATAAATTGAACTTAGCTTAACACCAGTTCTTGCTCTAGTTGAAACACAAGTCTCTGGAATAGGCTCACTGACGGAACCTTTATCGGCCTTTCTTACTAAATATCTTAAACCATTACTAGGGCATATAAGATCTAGGTTGCAGGACACCACACAATTTTTGCAGCTAATCAGGGATACCCAATTGGAACCTGAATGGTATTTATGCACTTTAGATGTAAAATCATTATATACAAGCATACCACACTGGGCTGGTTTGCAATCTATCCAATATTGGTTGGAAAGGGCCAATTTATACACCCCTGGGTTTAATACCCTTTTGATCTGTATGTCTGAACATGTTCTCAACAAGAATGTTCTGTATTTCCAAGGCCATTGTTATTGGCAGCTACAAGGAACAGCTATGGGAGCATCATTCGCTCCAATATATGCTGACCTTTTCATGGCCTATGTTGAAGAATACATGATATATGATACATCACATAACATCTTTCAGGTTGAAATGGACATTTGGAGACGTTACCTGGACGACTGCTGGCTGGTGTGGCGGGCGGATGTGGGTTACTTGCAGGAATTTGTGGAATATCTTAATGACAATGTTTGGGGACTGGAATTTTTGGTGACTTATGATAAAAACACCATCAATTTTTTGGATGTCACTGTTTACAGGAACCCAGATCATACTTTGTCTACCAAAGTTTTCCGCAAGTACCCTCAATATAACACTTTGTTACATGCTTCAAGTTTACACCCCCGTCACACCATTAAAAGTATTCCGATATCTCAATTTATACGTATCAAACGTCTCAGTTCTAACATAGAGGAATACCAATTAGCCAGCAGGGATCTCAGTCAGAGGTTTACCAATAGAGGATATGATAGATATGACATTGCGTCTGCCCAGAGTAGAGCTAATAGTCTAAAGAGGGAAGATCTATTACAATATCAGAACAAGAACAAAAATCAATCTTCTCATGGTACTTGTGTCAGATTTATTACAACTTATGGCAGAAATATTAACATGGTCAGGAACATTATCAATAAACATTGGAATATTCTACTGGCCAATGATAAGCTGCGAAGCATTTTGGGGCCACGATGTCTTTTTTCATACAAACGGGGTAAAACCCTAGGCTCCTACTTGTCGCATTTTAAACACATGGCAAGTGGGGGTACTATTTATAAACAACTCACACTTCATGGTGATGAACTTTTTGGTTCGTTTCCCTGTGGTCATTGTGGTTCCTGTCCATATATGCCCAAATCCAAAGATTTCTCTAGTCATAACACCAGTAGAATATTTGACATTAAGATTTTTGGTAATTGCAGTAGCGATTGGGTGGTGTACCTTGCATCCTGTTATTGTGGGGCATTCTATGTAGGCCAAACTTCCAGAGCATTCAGATGCAGAATGAATGAACATCGGAGTGATGTAAGGAACCATAAGGAGACCAGTGCCCTATATCAACATACACGTAAACATCCACAGGCCAAATTTAGTTTCATGGTTATTGATCGTATTTCTGGAGACAGAACTAACAAACAAGGTTGGCATGGGTTATTGGATCAAAAGGAGAAATATTGGATCACTACATTGGGGGGTCTATTCCATCCGGGTCTAAATGATCATTTATAGGAGAATATGGATATCTTGTAATAACACTGTTGATCTATCCTGATATTAAGGTTTGGGTTACATTGATCTCAAGAAATAATCTAGTTCTATATATGCACATAATATAAATATATTTCTGATCAGCCTTGCTTGATCTGTGTTCAGGACACCGAGCCATATGGGTATACTTTTAGTACTAACTGTTGTATTGGCGTGGTGTATTTATACAATACAGGCTGTTGTTATGTGGAAAATATCAGTGTTTGTAGGAACAGTATTTTGCTAACAGATGCTGGTTATGGCTAGCAATTACATATGTTTTTTACATACATATACATGTCATAGTATATCGATCCAATCTCAATCCATTTTTCACTTTTGGCTTTGGCTGTTATGTTTTTCATTACATTTGTTTATTTTTTTGTTTTTATTTTCACATTTTTTATTTTCTATTTTCACTGTTGTTTGTGAAAGTTCTCTATTCAGTATATGTCGACTACCCAGTCTGCTTAATAGCACCAATTTTGACATGGGTGGCCTGGGCTTCTAAGCCAATTTAATATAGGTAGTCGATACGTTGTATTACCATTGGTGGTATTGAGGAATATCTGTTTAACATATATTGCTTGTGGCTTAGATATACATTTTCATGTATATACAGATATATGTCACATTGTATTATAAAAATGTCAATTTATTTCTTTACATTTATTCATGGTTGTCATCTTCTCCATCAGGACTGACTCTCATCTAAGTGTTACCCACTGCATTTTTGATTGTCAAAACTACAAAGCAAAAAACTTTTTCTCATTTTCATTAATATTCATGAGCTCAATTATCTTATTGGCTCATGCTATGTATTTAAATTGATGAGTAAAAGGAACTTAACTGTACTGTCTTACACTGAAGAAGGCTTTTTTGCCGAAACTAGTTTGTTCAAGTACTTAAATAAATATATTGGAACTCCTTGCTGCCTTGCTGGTCTATTTGGTGCTCTTAATCTCAGACATGCAGTCTATTGGGCAATTTTGTATCATTGTCCTTAAAATGTATGGGAATACTACATGACAGTTGTTATGCCCATGCCCTGGCCCAGCAATCAAGGAGCCTCAATCTTCACCACTAACACCAGAGAAGGCATCTCATATATGAGGAAAGGATAAAAAATACATACAGTGAAGTGCAATTTACCTTAAGAGCCCACAGAGATCACAATCAGTCTGGGGCTGGTCACTGCCTTGCTCGCCAGGTCCCCAATAAGATTCCCCACTGGTACAGATATAGGGTCCAGATCTCAGCTTATTGGGCAAGCTAAAACTTCTAGCACCCTCTCTGTCCAACCAGTGCTTTGTGTCCCTGCATGCCCATGCCTTGCCCAGCAATCAAGGAGCCTCAATCCTCACTACTAACACCAGAAAGGCGTCTGATATGATAGGAAAGGGTAACAAATACACACAGTAAAGTGCAATTTCCCTTAAGAGCACACTGAGATCACAGTCAGTCCGGGGCTGGTCACTCCCATGCTCCCTAGGTCCCCAATAAGACTCCCCACTGGCAGAGCTATAGTGTCCAGATCTCAGTCTAGCTGGGCAAGCTAAAATCTCCAGCACCCTTTCTGTCCAACCAGTGCTTCTTGTTCCTGCCCAAGTAGCTGACACACACTTTCAGATAAGAGTTTATACAACCACGTAGACACTTCTGGGGAAGGCTGGCACAGGTTCTCCAGCTGTGCCCCTTTTACCCAGACTATAAGGTAGCACCCTGCCACCACCCAGCTAGTAATTATCAGCTACTCAAAGGCCCTTAAATGGGTGTCCAATTATTACTGTGCAATATTATTATCCAGTTGGTAAGTGTGACTAAACAGTCAAAGCTTATTAGAGTGGCTTTGCACAGTAAACACTATAATTATGCATGTACTCTAGAGCTTAACTTATCTCTACACAAACCAGCCACAGTTAAAAGATTTTAAAATATTTAATAATAAATAATTAAAACCACAATACAATACTTTCTACTACACAGTCAATGCTAGTCAAGAGTTTAGAGATCACACAGAAATACTTAAAATAATTCATTAGTACAGTTCTGGCACAACAGAAAAACACTGAGTCTAATATTTTCTAATCCCTTACTACTTTTAGGAGAAAACACAGTTCTAACATACTACTTACATAAAGAGAGCATAAGGCAGTGCTGAGTTGGATGTTCAAGACAAAAATGCTTAATAATCTCTGGTTCTCAATGTTTAAATTGAAACTGCAGTTCTGACATTGCATCATTTCACACTTTCCTGGTGTTCCCAGGCTGACAGAAACTGTATTTACATTCTTTTACACTTAGAGCAATAAAGGACATTCCACATGTAAATTCTGGTCATTAACTTTAGCCTTAAAACAATAGGCAGGAAGCCTTCATCTAGCCAGACCGGAGCCAAATTGCAAACATCAAAGGCAGTGATGAAATCATTATAATTTCAAAGGACCAACAAGAAATGATTGACTTAGCAATCTTTAAAGCAGATGGCAATGTTGCCACATTGTTTTAAGGTCAACATTTCACAGTATTTACAAATTATAGAATTATATACCAAATTCTATTTGACTAGGCTGGCAGCCTTCACCCATGTCTACCAGTCTTCACAACACTAATATACAGTTTTCAACAAAGGCAAGAGAGTTTGACTATTAGTGAACTAAAATTGAGAAATGTGTGCTGCCCACTTCCATTCAAAAGCTGCCTACAATTACTTCTACATTTTGTAAGTGTATCATGGGTGACACATCCATTGCAGGTAAGGGAGTCTAAATTGCTATTGTGTTTTCCTTCTCCCTAGCAGTAATCATTTGTAGTTGCAATCCATTACCAACAAACACTGAAGTATTCCCTACACTATGTTTACACCTGCTACACAATGTCAAACGTTTGGCACTCAGCAATTTGAGTAAGATAACACATCATTTTTACCTTCACTGTGCTCAGAGGCCTGAATCTACACTATAAAAAAGTAACCATGTAGATAGGGAGCTTGAAGGTGAGGAGAGTTGTGTATGTGGATAACACAAAAGAAAATTGCTATTAATTTGGATTTATCTGTGCAAACGCCTTCTGATCTTGCTAAGGTATGATTGTATTTTTCTAGCACATGGTAGATTTGCTCATATGCTACAAGGAAAATAGTTTATATACATTCATTAAAAAATGGAACTTTTATCTGTATGCACATCTTATAAATTTATTGTTGGCATAGGCATTTTTGTCAAACATTTTACATTCTCAGATAGACAGCCTTATTAACTTTCATCACAAGTGTTATTGTTACAACTGTTTTTCTTCTGTGTTATTTCAGTGAAATGTAATGTCCTATAATGTCAATGACATGGGGTGTTAGGCTTCTAAGATGGCACATAGACACCTCTAGGGGAGTGCTCGGCACAGGGAGAGGTGACTGGCTATCATATAAAATTGATTTTTCTTTTGTAAATGTGTACACATTTTGAGAGAATTTTTAAAGCATTTATAACAATTGACTAAGCTGTTATTACTTGCTTTATACAAACTGGCATTTGCCTGCTTTTTTGTGGAGGTTGAGGGAGCCAAATACCATTTGTGGATTGTCACAGCAGAAGTTGTGTATCAAGATGTTTGCTCTTAAAACCGTGTAGTCATCCAGTTCTTTCTGTGTTAAACAATGCATTACTGCATTGGTATTCCTAGTTTTGTATCAAACCTTGCATTGTGTGTGAATATGATATAGTACAACCATGTAATCTTAAATTTTAATACCTGAGCTGTGTGGTTAATATTGAAAATATATATGTATATACAAGCAGGAATTTAATTATGTGGTATTTACGTGTTGTAGCCTTCTCTGTTTTGTGTCAGCCAGGAGTATAGCACCCAAGTGTACCAATCCAGTTAAACCCCTTTCAGTTACTTGGAAAATGCTGCAATTGTGTAAGCATTTAGGTGTCATGGGGCCTTTCTGCTTAAGAGAGTACGTGGGGATATGCCCGAAAAAATGTAAATTTGGAACCAGATCATCAATGACATAAATGGTGTAGGGGGCGCAGTAGAACTTATGATTATGTGTATCATAGTGCCACTTATTTCATCAGCCTAGGTAACAGCAGCTGCAGTTACCTGTGAATAGCTGGCTACAGGGGGGCCTGCTACAGAGCCACCACTGACACCAAATAAAGAGTTCCTGTCCAATGTCATATCCAGGCAGCTCAGTGGATCGTGCACAACAACATGTGATTGATATTTGTGCTGATGTTTCTTGCTCACTGTCAGAGATCCAAAGAGCTCAGTGGAAAGTGCACAGCAACATGTAATTGACGTTGGTGCTGAAGTGCCTGGGAGGACAAGTATGTGTCAGGAGGAGCTTCCAGGTGAGGTTATATATGTCAATTTATAACATTTTCTTGTGTAGTAAAATATTGAAAGTAATAGTTCATGTTATTTTAATTATTGTTTTGGTTGTACCTATTAATAAATTGTTGCAGTCATCACACATTTTTGTTTATTGCACATGGACTTTAGGAGGATGTGTCAGCTAAGTTTCAGTTAGAATTACTGTTAACAGACATACAGGCAAAAATGCTCTGCCCCTGTGTTATTGAAATTGTGGTAATTGTGTTCTTTTTGCTATGCTTCTTCCAGGACCATCCACCCTAACAAGTGTGAAGTCATCTGTACATGGTAAACCAAACATTTGTATTTGATTATTGATGACCATTTGTCATAAATATGCATTTATCCATATGTGTGAGGTGGGTGTCATGAGTGTGTGTATTGTACCATCTGTGATAGTGGCAGCAGTGTTAGTTTGCTATCATATATTACATTTTAGTGCAGGTATTTATCTCTTTACTATGTTTGTTGCTTATTATCACATGTGATCCTGACAGTGGAATTGAAGGACTCTTACCACCTGATGCCAGAGCATTTGCAGACTCTGATGATGATGGTGGCCAAACAGAGAGTGAGTGGGGGGTGCAGAGGTTGAATCTGATAATGAGGTTGACATTCAGCCATCCCCTTTATTTCATTTAGACACAGCCCATAGGCCTATGCACATCAAACCCAGTGAGCCCTCAGATATTGGACGGGTGGAGGGTGACACACATGATTAGGGTAGTGTGGGTACTCTGACTTTGGTGCCAGTTGACTGTGGCTGAAGCAAAAGTGTGGGCAAGGTGCCATGCAGGAATGTTCTTAAGAGTGCTCAGAGAATGCCTGCTATCCACCCTCCAATTTATCCTGGTGTGTCTTTATATGTCTATCAATGTATGTTTAGGGCTGTCATGGAGGCACAGGCACATTCCAATAGGGCCTTACAGGACATGCTTAGGGTTGTAGATGTGGCACAGTCTGACATGCATGACTGTCTCCTCCATGTAGCTGATTCAATGGATCAGATGAATGACAAAAGAGAATGAGCAGTGCCTGTGATGGAACATCTGTTGGGATGGTGACGGCATCTATGTGGACATAGGTCAGCATCATTATCTGATATTAGCCAAGGTGGTCATACCCGATCATGATCCCATAGTGGCATGACTTCCACTACTCTGTACAAAAGGAGATGAGGCAACAACACAGGAACCAGGACAAGTATAATTTATTCCAAGTTTAAGAGCTTTTGTTAGAGTATAGCCAAAGACTTCTTCAGAAACGGTGATAGCATTTCAAAAACATCCATTTAGCACTTAAACTTGGAATAAATTATACTTGTCCTGGTTCCTGTGTTGTTGCTTCATCTCCTTTTTATACTGTTGGTTCTTGGTTTATCGGAATGTCTTCACTTCTACTACTCTGCCAATGATTGAGGTTTCCATAGCCAGACATGTTAGGCCATGGGGTCATGGTGCTGCACATAGTCATGAGAAGAGCTCATCCAGCAGACTTCAGTCACATTCAGGTAGCAATAGCACATCTGACCATGGGCATGGATGTGTAAGTGCAACTCCTGGTAGAGACAGTTCTTGTGGTTGAGGATGATAATGAACTGTCACCTCTACCATGCACGGCTTACACCTGTCCGGCATACCAGGATGTAGATTTAGCTCTGAGCATGGTTGTGTTGCTGCAGACACTCACACACACATATCACCTTGAGTGCCCATACAGGCCACACACACACACACACACACACACACACACCCACACACACACACACACACACAAAACAGTTACATGGGTCAGTTGTGAGGCTTACAGCTCATTCTGTCTCAGTGGCCATTTGACACTTCATCAAAATTTCAACCTGTCTGTCTTCCTTACTCACATGCACTCATTACCTTTTGAGTTAGCATTGGCCTCCTGCACCCCCTCCAACACCCTGTGCAAATGATGACAACTGTGCATTATCCTTGTTTTCTATCTTTTGGATTCAGGGATACATAAGTCTTGTGTCTGATGCCCAGAGTGTATAGCTGATTGTGATGCTCTTTTGAAAATTGTAATGGTTCCTTACAGGTTTTTGTAATGTTTGAATCTTTGATGCATGTGGCGTATTACTTGATAGAGAGCACATTTATTGACATAAGTCAGTGCTGTTAGATATTCTTGTCAGTGTTGTAAAAATCACCCACCTTCTGCTTAGTTACATTTGCAAATAATGATATGCAAGGATCCCATTCATTTGTGTTCTTAGCCATTTATATTCCTCTTCCAGGTTCAACACTTACCTTGGAGGTTCAGCAGTTATGACAGTTTCAATTTGTGGCTGGGACTGTGTGATGCTAGCAGTACACAAACATTACATGAATAAGTAAAGGTTGTGAGCATTGCCTAGCTTCAATGTTACTGTATGTATGTCCATAGGATGAAGATTTTACCCCCTAAGGTGGTGATCATGTGTGCTATCCATTACCTCTTGCTGAGGGTGAGGACATATTGTGCCTGCTTAGTTCTGCCTATACCCATAGCAGCTGGCGGTTCACCCTCTAACTCCGCACCTGTGTGTGGCTGTGGTGACCTTGCCAGTGGTGGTGGGATGTACGGCCCTTCCCCTTGGTGTTCTTGCTGAAGCTCTTTTATCAGGATAGTATTGTGAAGCATGGCACAGATGGTGAAAATTTCAGCACACATACAGGGATTGTACTGCAGGAATCCCCAGTTGCATCTAGCCACTGAAACTGTGACTTCAGCACTCCAAACATGCACTCTATGATATTTCTTGTTTGAGCATGTGCCTCATTATAATGTTCTTCAGTTGATGTGTGTGCATTTCTGATGAGCGTCATCAGCCACAGTTCCAGTGCATAACCTGCATCCCCCAGTAAATAACCCTGAGGGATATCTCCCTAGAAAACATTTGATAGAGTTGAGAATTGTGTCAGATATGGGAGTTGTGGTAACTGCCTGGGTTGCCAGCACACACATCCAGAATGATTCCCTTAGCATTACACATGACCTGGCAGTTAATGGAGTGAAAGTTCTTTCTGTTTATGTACACCCTTCCCTAATACCTGGGTGGTGCTTTGATTTCAACATGTGTACAATTTATTGAACCCAGGACTCCAGAGTAGTGTGCTATAGGGTAGAACTCCTACATAGTTGTGACTGTCCTCAGGAGTACAGGGAAAATATATGTAAGTCACTGGCATTTCAAAGCATAATATTTAGGAATTGATGGAGGATCCTGGATGCTGATGCCAGTGACACCCACAGCATATCCTCTGTTAGTATTTGGAAAGTTCCTGTAGCTAATATTATAAGTGCTACACAGACCTTAGTCTCCACAGGTATTGCTTCCCCTTGGTTTGCCTTTGCTGTCAGTTGAGGAAGACAGAGGTTGTAGAGTTCCTGTAGGATGTCTCTATCCATCCCATAGAGCTCTACAATTTCCACCTCATACAGACCATGAAAAGTTAAATAGGGTCTAAACATCTTTCTTCTTCTTCTTGGCTGAGGTCTATTACCAGCAGCAAGACAATAGACTTGTACCTGAAGCACACAGAGATGAGTAAGAGCAACAGCAGCCCCTAACATTCTTTCCATGTAGAGTAGTTTCCGTGGTTGAATTCTAATAGGTTTTGAAATTCTCAGCCCAATCCTGCACTGAGTATACACAACTGCTTTATATCTTGTTGAATAGCTTCTCCATATTGGACTGATTAATTAGTATACAATTCAGCTGCTTGTGCAGCTCTACACAGCATTTAGAGCTGCTTACTGAATACAAAATGGTGCACTATCATGTGCACATAGCGCCTCAACATGCACATGGTCTTAGCCCACCATGTAGGCGTTACTCACTCCAGCCTTATATGTTTTGAGGTTTACTTGACTTAAGTGTACTTTGAGTACAGTTCATTTAAAGTGTACATTATATATATAATATTGCAAAACAAAAAAAAAAAAACCCAAACAACTACAAAACAGCCACAATTTAAGTATTGGAAAGAAACAAACTAAATATATGTATAAAGATATACACACACACACACACACACACACACACACACACACACACACACACACACACACACACACACACACACACACACACACACACACACACACACACACACACACACACACTTATAGGTATATCACGGCATTCAGTGAATATATTAATTCAAATAGTAATTTCCTCAAAATATTTACATTGTACAGCTGTCTGAGTAGTTATTCTTCAAGTCTCTAAAAACAACCCAGTTGCAGCTTCAGACATAAATGTGTACTATAAATACAAAGACAAAAAAAGAGTAGTGGCAGGAAAACACAGCTTACAGTTACAGGCAGCACCTCTTTATTAAACAAAGAATGTTAAGGTGAAGTTGTACCCAGGAGACCATATCCAATGTCAATCAATATAAAAAGACCCCCCCCCCCCCCCCGTTTCAACATCATGGTAGAAAACAGTTTATAAAATATTCCAAATCTACCTACATTTCTCTCAGACAATTCACACGAGTTCAGTATTCTCCCGAATACTACAAGAAACACAGACAAACTTACACACACACGGAAAATACCAGGTCTGCTGTAGGAATACCAAAAGCAGTAGAAAAGATGTTGCAAAGGAAAATGCTGAAACATGCTATGGAGCACCAAAAATAAAATAGTAAATCATGCCACAATGGTACAGTAGCTGTGCACTGCATTCCAGAAATCAGATACCTGGGTTTGAAACCTGTGAGCTCAAACTGTCCCTGTACAGAACCAGGTCTATCAGCTTCAAAGCCATAGGATGTACCATAGCAGAACTCATTTCTGAAGACATAGACACCGTAACTGATATTTGCCTCATTCAGTCTAGTGTTATGAAGGATAAGTCCTCTCTCCCTATTCCAATATGCTTCTTTGAGCATGTTACAGAGGGCAGGGACAGTGGTTACTCACTGGAGACTGCTTTTCTTTACATAGCTGAGGCTTTTGACATGCCGGTATTAATAAAAAAGTTGGGCAAACAATGTAAACTGCTATGCATCCCTATAGCAGTTTTCTACCAGCAAGCTTCATCTGCAAAAGTCTGTGGACAATTTGCTTAAAGTAAAGGCAACATTACAGTGTATGTTAATGCTTTAACCCTTCTATGATTGTACATTTCATTAGAAAGCATTCAGGGACTGCATACTACTTGTAACCACCACCCCCACCCCTGCCCGAGTTCTCTCTAAACCCATTGCTTTCTAGTTTGGAATCAATGGTTCCATTGGTCTTCTCCTTGCCCAGTAACCTTGCCCATATTTCTCCCACTCCATACTCACTCCTGGCATAAGGTTTCAATTTATCTATGAATTCCTACTCTACAAAATTGTTAGCTGTATAGATACTTTCCAAAGTACCTGATAGTCAAAATGACTGATTGTTCCATGCTGTGTAGTCATAGAACTTGGCTATGCCCACTTCATTCCACCCTTGCTACACTCAGGCTTCACTCCCCTACCCTGCTCCCACTCCTGCCCACCCCCAGATCACTTGAATTTATTCTAAACCTAACCACTCACACTTATCTTCCAATAACCACCTATACAATTTCCAGTTATACAATATTTCACATTTCCACACTAAACTTAACACCCATCCATTACCACACATATATCAAGCCACTAACCTATTACTACCCTTAAACCATTACAAAATAATATCAATACATTGTTTATTACTAGCTCTGCTAACAACTGTTGTTCACTTTACAAACTACCATTCACAAATAGTCTCCCTTCACACTTTTCACAAAACTACATCTACCTTTTCTCCACAAGAAACTGACTACTCCATCTTAGTATCTTCATCCATCTTAAATGTAGCAGAATTCTATCACATCTCATACAGACTACACCATATTAAACCAAACCCCCAAAATACCCTTTTTAAGTTTCATAAGCATATATCAACATTACTCCAAACACTAGTAACCATAGTTACAAAACTTATTATACATGGAAACATTCATCCGAACCCAGGACCTCAGAATACCTCCTCACCACCCCCCTCAAATACAAGATATACTAATCCTAAATCTAAAGCAGCAAAGCATAGTCAATAAACTTCAATAATTATATACCACCCTATCCCATTATAACCTTGATATTGCTGTTTTAATGAAAATCTTGTTAAAAGCACACATTACTAATAATGAAATTACACCGCCTGGTTACAACATTATTAGAGCAGACAGGAAGGTAAAAAGAGGTGGAGGAGTAGCCATCTTATTTAAGAGCAGTCTCACACTTTTACCACAAAGGTTAAACATAGATAACCTCACAAACAGAAATCCTATCTACCAAACTTCAACTTAACCAAAACAAATTTATATCCATTATAGCTACCTATGTCCCACCCAGAAATAGGGGTCTATATTATAAACCTGAAAGCAGAATTAAGCAAATATGTATACATGGACATATAAAGGTCGATGTATGAAATGAGTGAACACCGTAAATGCCGAAAGGGAGAACACCAAATGGATTTCCTTGGCCAGCATGGTAATCATGGGTATGTGGAAGTAAATCCTTTCCCCACTCTAGTGCAATCTCAGAGTTTATATATTCAAGTAGGGGATTGTGGGGGGGTGCAGGGGGGCTTGCCCCCCTGCAAAAACGTTTTGAAAATTGTTTTAGTTTAGGTTTTTTTGATTGGGTTTACCTTACCTGTATGGTTCTTTTGCTTCCAGTATAATGTTTGGCATTCTCCCTTTTGGCATTTACAGTGTTCGCTCATTTCAGACATCGACCTTTATGTGTCGATGAATTCAGATTCCCTTAATTTGGCTTTCAGGTTTATAATATAGACCCAGAAATAGTATATATATTACACAGCACAGCATCCAGTCTATATCAAATTTCATAGCGCAAGAAAGTATCATTATTGTTGACTTTAATATAGAGTGGGAAACATGTAATTCACATAACTCTAGCAATCACGTCAACCTCTTTGGCTTCACACAACTCATTCAATCTCCTACACTGATAGATTAAAACTCCAACCATCAGTCTATACTGGAATGGACACTAACCAACAAACCTCACAATTATCAGATTAGTGGTCGCTTACCCGACATCCAAAGTGACCGTATGCCATCCTATCTATTGAGGAAAAACATCAGTACTGTCAAGCTTATCACCTTCCACCAAATCCACAGTAAAAAATAACTTCAACCCCCAACACCTAATCAATACCCTAAAAAATGTAACTGATTTCTACTAAAAAACCTGCCCCCTTGATACTACAGTAGATTATCTCAACAGTACCTACCTTGAAATTCTAAACAAATTGCCCCCCCCCCCCCGGGTCAATTTGTATTAAGACCACATACACAGCATGGCTAAATAACAACACCAGAATGCTCCTTAGGAAAAGATACAAAGCTAGGAAAACATGGCTCACCTGTAAAATCCAAATCAACTGTATCACATTCCAGCAAAGTAGAAACAAGCTTAAACAACAAATCAACCTAGATAAAAAGAACTTCTACTATAACCTGCAACATAAATGTCAGCATAACCCCCAAAGTTTTTGGAGTACCATAAATGCCGTTCTCCACTCAGGACATTCCACTATCCCTCCCCCAACTTACTACACTCTCCTTCCACCATTGCAGAAGAATTCAATAAATACTTCCCTGAAAGTGTACTAGCTCTAATTAAAAGTAATTGCACAGCACCACCATCACTAGCCTCCAAACCTCTCAATATCAGCTACAACTCCTTTTCCTTTTAGCCTGTTTCCACAGCTACCATTAAGAAACTACTCAAAAAAACTCAGAACCCTTTAATAGCAGCTGACAAGTCACCAGATGAAAATTTAAAACTATCAGCTGAAGCCATATCTTATCCAGTGTCAATCCTTATTAACAGGTCTATAGCACAAGAACATGTCCCAGCAATATGAAAAATCGCACACATTATCCCTATACACAAAGGCAGAAATTCCACAGAGCTGGACAACTACAAACTGATCACCCTTCTCTCTCCACTATCTAAACTCCTCGAAAGATGTATCCTCTCCCAACTGATTCATTATCTTACCACCAACCTTCTAACAATATGTTAGCATGGCTTTAGGCCCCATCGTAGTACCACAACTGCACTCCTCAGTTTCATCAGTACCATCAACCAACTCAGAGACAATGGTAGAATAGTCTATGCAGTCTTTTTAGACATGTTCAAGGACTTTGATACAATCTCCTACCCCAAACTATTAAATACACTCTCCAATCTGAACCTCAGCCCCTCTGCACTTCAGTGGTTCCAAAGCTATCTACAGGATCTCCAACAATCTGTAAAATGGCTTAATTTCCTAGCTCCCCCCTCTTCTGGTCACACTCAGAGTACCTCAAAACTCAATTCTCGGGCCGCTACTCCACTATTTTTACAAACAGCCTCCACTGTGCTACCCCACTGGCTTCATCTATTCAATATGCAGATGACATAACACTTATATGTGCTGCTAATAACTTACAACACCTCCATGATATAAAAAACAACAAAAACTTTTTTTTAGATTCAGTATTATTCACTTGCAGGTTTTATATAAAATTAGCAGTTTTTCTTTTTATTTTCATTTTGATTGTTATTTAAGAAATGTATATAAGTGTTTACTAAGCTAATTAATGTTGGGGAGGTGTGGTTTCTTAGTGAACATGTGACTTATGAGGGTTATTTATTGCTCTGATTTTTTTTATCTCACTTGTCTGATGAAGTTCTGTCATTGCACTGAAAGAAAGCGTCTACCTGATTGTTTTATTAAACTAAGTGTCATGTTATTTCCTGCATTAGCCATTTTTTGTTGGTTTTTAGTAGTTCATTATTTTCAAGTTCATACCTCCATGATATAACCCAAAAATTACAAAGCTATGGCTCTCTAACCATCAGCTCATACTCATCCCAAATAAAACAAAACTCACGATCTTCCAACCCACAGGATCCTATTCCCCAGCACCTTCTACATCACATCTAGGAATAACACTAAAAATGCCAATTCACAAACAAAACTACTAGTAGTAATAATAGATAATAACCTACGATTTGACCTACATATAGCATAAATAATTAAGAAAGTTCACAAAAATGGGTACTCTTTACAGAAATAAAAGGTATCTAACTAACACCTCAAGAGTTGCCATTGGTAGAACCCATCTTCTATCAATACTTCTGTATGTTTCTCCAATTCTCACCAACCTTAAAAAGAGAGATTTAATTAAACTTGAAACATGCTACAATAAAACAGCTAAATTTGCAAGTGACTGCCCACATCATACCCACCAATGTCACTCTTTAAAAAAACTCTCTTGGTTAGAACTCCCACAACTTCTATCCTATAACCAATTAACCTTGGCACGCAAACTAGTATATCAACCTGAAAAAAAAATCCTGCCCTTCTAAATATTCTTCAGCTTCATACCACAAACTTGAAGTCATCACTCAACAAATAAATATCTACTACAAGTGTTAAATTCAGGAATACGGCAGGGGACTCCCTATTTTCTCATCATGTAGCAACTAGGTGGACTGCACTACCTCACAGCATCAGTACCAACACAAATGCCAACTAATTCAAAAATCAAAAATTATCTTAATGACACCTGGCTTTGCTCCAGTACTACTGCAGGCTAACTAGTATTAATAGTTCTGGTCATACTTCTTCCCTGACCACCTCATAATCTATGCTCTCTGTCATGTCTAGATAACCTCTAACCTCATCCTTTTCTATCCAATCCCCCCCGACTAACCCTTCCTTGGCTTACTTGAGAAATTACAATGTCTACACTACAATAAGGAATTACATCAGATGATTGTATAATACGAATGTCAGCTGTAATAGCATAGAATGCCATTTCTGGTGTACTGTATGTTTTGTATATCTTTTGTATAATTTCTTGTATAAATTTTGTAGGTACTTATGTATTATTGCAACCAGGTTTCAAACTAGCCATCATTCTTCATGTTATGGAGAAAATAGAGTACAACCACATTTTATAATGGCAGCTGTGAGCAATTGCAAGCACGTATAACAGCCAAAAGTAGTTATGAAAAAAGTAAAGCTACAAACCTCTTAACTGAATGCACTGTATATACCAATGTCAAAGAAAGATTCACGGGCACTTTAAGGCACTTTTTGTTGGCTCCATAAACTGATGTGTTTGGAATTTACTGTTATTGTACAGCTTGCTGGTTTTCAGTAATACCGTGGCATATTTCATGCAATTTGTGGTTTCTTATGTAGAAGTGTAATGCCAAAAAATGCAATGTTAGAAGGGCTAATGATTTTAGATGTTCCACTCCTGTCTTCAAGCATTTCAACCATGGCATCAATGCTTTCTTCATTTGAAGTAGCTCTTGTCATTCTTTTGGAAATCAGTAATTGGGTGAGCACCACCAAACATCTTTTGAACAGGCTTGGTGAACATCATTTAGTCACCATACACTGAAAATGAAATATACCCATAAAACTCAAAATACAAGTCAAAGTGTTTAAAACCAAGAACAGATGACTTTATACATAAATGAACAACATCTGCATAAGAAAGAATGATGCCAGGTCTGGAACCAAGTTGCGATAATGCATAAGTACTGTTTTGTATAATTTCTTGTATAAGTTTTGTATAATCTCTATATGTGGAGATTTTCTTCCCAGACCTCCACTGAAAGTAGGTCTTATCTCAATTGGACTTTCCTGGTAAACAAATGTAAAATAAAATAAATAAATATGTTATCTGCTATATTGCAAATTGCCTGTCCTTCAGATGCCAGGTTGTGAAAGCTGCTAGTACCCTCTCTGAATGTAAAATTGTAACTAATGCAGTATGATAGGGATCAGTGCTAGATGCCCTCCTGTTTGACATTTATTTTGTAGATATCAAAGTCAGTATCCCAGAGATGTGGCTGACCAAGTTTTCTGATAAAGGCTGAGCACTGTTTTTGCCCAACCAATGATACAAAACACCTCCAGAAAGGGCTAGAATATGATGTACTGATTACGGTCTCACACTAAATGCAAAAAAGTGCAGCATAGTAGTGTTTGCAAAAAAAAAAAATCAGCTCCCCCACCCTTTTATAAATTTATTTGTTGACTTTGGAAGTCCAAATCGTTCTAAAACCCTTTTTCAGCAGAGGCCCAGAGGGAAAGCTTAACTATTTCAAAATAATATAAGATACAATGTAAATTAACACATGTAAATTGCTATAACTGGTACTCGTCTTTGGACAGATACTGTCATAAAAGACCTTTGTACTTATGTGGACCACTCTTGCCACTGCCTACCTCCCTTTGCACATCTCTCTTTTACAGTGTACCCATCCTATCCCACCTTGAGGCTGCACTTAAAAATAAACTGGAGGCATGATAAAATGAGGATGCAACATTTGTCACCAACAAGAAATACCACATCCACTACTGTACTGCTCTTAAGGCATTAAATTGGCTTGAACTGCTTCATCACTAAGATTATATACAACAATGTTCACAAAACCAATGACTGCCCCTCCTTTCAGTCAGTCCTCATTCCTACCACTCTAATAGACCACTTGGAGCTAATGAACATCTTCTCAGCATAAATAAACCCAACAAATCCTCTGGCTGAAGTCTGTATCCATGAACAATTGCTAAAGAAAATGCAATGCTATCCCACTGCAAACTAGATCTGCCTCTAACCTCTCCAACTTCAAACACCTACTACAAGACCACATACATAAGACTTGGCTCTGTTCCCTCATTATACCAGGTTGAGCTAGTCCTCCCTGCCCCCGCCTCTTACTAATTCCTTCTCTATGAACATAGTCAATCTAATTCTTAGATAAAGGTAAAATATACATTTCTGTAAGTTACCTGAAAACTGAAAAAGGTGCTCTCATTAATACAATTAAAAGAAATCTACGTTATTTTCCTATATTTTTTCAAAATTGCATATCATCAGTAAATATACTTCATGAAAGGAAGGTATAGCTGTGCATACAATTCAATAATATAACCATTCAAATATATTTTTAATGAAACAGAAAATAGTGTTTTACATCTTGTTGAACACCTGGTGACTGAATGCCAGCTGTTAGTAAACAACTCATTAAAAGGACATTCATCAAACATGTACAATGACTGAGTTCATCAAGTGCAAATGTTTGTGGGTTATTGAAATGCATTGTATATTGTAAATCTTTTGTTCCTATATAGGACAGATTCGTGGGGGATGTCTGCATCTGTATGAGGCTGATAATGAGTGTGACTATATGTGTGTTTGTTTAGTTTATAGTCTTGCAAGGTGAGCTGCATGCATATGGTGGTTTGCAAGCATGTCTGGGTGAATATATGGGTGCATGCTTGTAGTGTGGTTGAAAATTGTGCTAAACAGTGTTTCCTGTATTTGAGATGTGTACTTGCATGTTAGTATGTGAGGGTTAATGTCTGGCCTTATAAATACTTCATAGGTCAGTGCTAGGCTAACTGCCCTTGCAGATCATTTTACAGCTAGCCAATTATGTCATTTGAGAATCCAACCCTGTACCTTGTGTTTGGAAGGAAAGCACCTTAATCAGTGTGTCAACCGCTGACATCACCTCCTTCTTGCTGTACAACTGGGGCTGTCTTGTATAGTACTGACAGTCTGGAAGTTGAGGCTGCAAAAAATAAAAGATCACAGGTCATCCTTATTAATATAATTGGTAAAAGGATGTCTACAAGGCCATGCAGCAGCATACAGGCATCCACATTAACCTGAATGGAAGGGGGATGGGGACATGACATATGAAGCTTGTGCACTGAGAAAAATACACAAATCAGATCAGTGCAAGAGACTATAGTAAATAAAGGATGGTGTTTTCTAAAAGTGCTATTCCTAAAACAACACAGGACTAGGAATGGAGATATGACAACCCACATGTATTCATTTCTTTATTTATTGGCTAAAGACTGATTCACTGTGGTGTGCAGGATGCTGAATCTTGTCTTTAAGATTTAGTTGTAAAGTAGAGTTAGAGCAATTACTGCAATTGATGCAAAGCAAAGAAGATACAGCAGTTGATTAAACACAGCCCAAACTGATTACAGAATTCAGCTTTCCATGGCATGTATTCTACCTGCAATATAACTGATTATGAATCTCACACTGTAAGAAAAAGATAGGAATACATTTTCACAAGTAAAATGATTTTCTACAAAGTTCTGGAAACTAAAAACACATGACAGATGCAAGTAGTCATCTGATGAAGTGTAATAAATTGTACCACAGGTCTACTTCAAATTACTTATAGAAGTGGAACTGGACCTGCTCATTTAGGGCAGAGATTTTCACAAATACGGCCTAGCGCAGCATGTGGATGGCACCTTCGATAGAGTATGTTGGTAAATGCATCAGGTTCATGCCTTAATTTTTTTCTGATTTTGGTTGTATCCATTTTTTAAAATACATTTTCTTTTTTGCACCATTTTTATCACCTTAACCTTTGAACATTCTGATTTTTGATACGTTCCTAACAGCACCCTAAAGCAGTTTGTATAGAAAAGAACAGAAAACATATGAGGTGGGTAATAAATGTTATATTGCCGCAGTTTGGCTTACAGACGTTAGTCCATATAAACAAAGGGTAACATGACACCACAGGAAGTGAATGATTTAGGTTTATACACAGAGTGTCTTTCCATAGGTTTCCTGAACAAAGAAGAAAGTTAATAACAGAGCTGCAGTTCAGACATGGTAGCAAGTGTTACCCCCCCCCCCCCACACACACACACACACACACACACTATTTTCCAGCTTTACTGCCATGGAAATACAAGAACAATAAAAATAATGCTTTATTCTTTTCAGCATTTTAGATTGAGTGTGTTTTACATTTTGTTGGAAATAGGAAAATAAAGAGTCCATGTCATCTGGAATCTGGAAGTTATGAATAAGTTTCTTTTGGCTAGTATATCTACATGTTTGTAAAATGATGACTGTTACACAAGTGGCTAGTTCAATGAAAGGGAACAGCAGAAAAGAAGAAAATCAAGAATAAACTGAAATACACCAAGCATAAAACGAGGAAAGGCAGCTGTATGAATAGTATGTCAACGTTCTTGCAAAATCTGCAGACATATAGATGTTGGTCCCAGACTGATACTTATCTGGCAATACAGAAATACAGAAATACAGTTATCAAGAAGGTGGTTTCCCCAAGAGGAGGCTCTTCCATTGCACTTCATTTGCACATGTTATTTTCCCAAATGCGGGACCACTTCACAATAATACCTTAAGTCAAACCAATAAACAGAGTCATAATACCTGCTCATTTACAGCAGAGGTTTTCATAAATAAGGCCTAGCTCAGCATATGGGTCTTTAATGAAGTAGGTTGGAATATACATCAGATTTAATGCCCCAATTTTTTCTGAATTTTGTTATCCACTCCCTCTTTACCACCCACACCATCAAGAAAAAAAATTGACCAAACCAATGTATTTTCCAAGCAATATAATCTTGTCATTATAACTATTACAGAAACATGTCTGAAACCTGACACTCCTAGTCTTCATCACCTCATAAAAAACTATAAATACCTACAAGATTATGAACCAGGCCAGAAATCCAGGGGATGAACTAATCTGCTATAATGATAACCTTAACCCCTCCATCATTGCACATGCTAACAGTAACACAGAATCATATCCTAACTGGATCCTTTCAAAATTTCCAACAATCAACCAAAAACACCTAGTCAGAGCTGGCGGATACCTACCTGCACCAACCTCACTACCAATATTCAATACCCTCATCCAATAAAAATATGCCAAAGCTCCAAAAAACTACAACCTAATCATTATTAGAGACTTCAACCTTAATTACTTAGGACCAAAAGACATTTATATGTCAGGACTCTGGCAAACATAAGTCTGACTCACATCAGTTGTGAAGCCATTAGAGCAACTCCTCAATCTAATATGCATACCTTGCAAGATCTTGTAATAATGAGTAATTCTACTTTGATTTCTAACCTCACTATACATATCACTGCCCTAGAGCCTTGTCAGTAGATAATCTAACATTAAAATATAAATGTAAACTCATCAACCTCAGACACAAAACCATTCAAAATATCACAGATCTTAAAAAAAATTTGTCACCCTTGCTTGGTCTCGCATACTTGTCATAAAAGACTGCAATGAAACAGTTCACAACCTTACCAATATACTACTCCAGTTGAAAAACAAAGGCTACTTTCAGTAGTGTAGCTAGGGTGGACCGAGAGGGGCAAGTGCCCCAGTCCCAAAGTTTTGGACACAAGATCAGCTGATTCTGATCTCTCTTTAATCCAATATCACCAGTTAAATGCTGGTATTGCATCTGCGGTCATACCTGAGCACTGTAGCACTCAGTGTGTGATCTAAAACCTGATTGCTGTAGTGTTGCATGCATGCAGGGTATAAACTATAGCAACTGTTTGCTACATTTATAACAAGCAGTTTGCTACAATATAAAAAGAAGACATTTTCTTTAATTAAAAAGTGGAGTGTTTTTATTTGTTTTTGTTCTTCACTTGAAGAGCTGAGTTGGTGGGGTTCTGGTTCATAGTAATAGCCCAGGATGGTGAACCAGCTATGTTTCTGGATACTTTGACCTCATAAACTTGGTTGGGTATCTAGTGAAACTCAAACTCCTACTCAAATTAAGTGATGAAGCATGGCACATGTGGAAATGCAATACCTCCACAGATTCCTGAGCCAAATTACCTTACTGCACAGCCTAGCCAAGCAATCCATATGCAAACACAAAAAACAACCACTATCAAAACAAACAAGTTTCACTTTTATCCAAACCTAAGTGATTCTGGAGAGAAATCAACCTGTTGACTGGTCAAAAACTCAGCACCTAAATTTCTGTCACACCACCCCAAACTATCATGCACTGACTTTTCTCAAAGAGTTTAGTAATCTGCCTCACATCAACAACAACAACACATGCCTACAACACCCACAGCCACTTTCTCCCTCCACCCTTTACATTTCACTATACCACTTCAAGATTAGTACGAAAGACACAAAACAGAAATAAACAAATTCAAATGGATGCTCCCACAGGCTCAGGTAACCTAGCTCCTTGGTTCATTCACCTTTGTAAGGACTTCATCTTCAAAGTTACTGACCATCAGTAGGAAAGGTTGTTTATATTAAAGGGAGTACAATAATCATTGTTAAAGATAACATATGGCATGAAAACAGAAACATGCTATTATGAAAGGATTGATAATCACAGGACACACCAGTCAGAAACAAGGGGATACACCTGCAGTGATTGCAGTCTTTGTTTAGTATTATATGAACACGTCTACGCTAACTGTTTGCAATATCTAAACCATCCACACTTCACAGTCAAATGTAAAGGACAGCTTTTATAACTTGTTTCTGTTGCACTTTTAATGTGACCTGAAACAATGCCACATTATCATTACATCTAAACTTTATTTCACCTTGCTGATATATGTCATTGTCTGTGACAAATCTGAGAAACAGTGAAGTGATTCCTTTCAATACTTTTGTTTGTGGGTTCAAATCCATGCATCTCCCTGTTGCAACATGACACATTTGGTCCATAATGTATTTGAAAATTTCATTATCCACAATATTTTATATATTTTTTCTTGTATCGTTTCCATGAACATAACTTTCACTGTTTATGGAAAAAGTGAAACATTTAGTTTAGGCTGCCATAAGTAGCACAAACCAGATAGGTGGCATTGTGTGGCTGCCAGTGCTCTGAATAATTCTCAGGGAAGAAAATGTACCTGATTGTTTACTTTCTTTGTGGCACAAAGAGTAAGTGCAGTGAGCTCACAGATGAAGTATATCTATTACATGGTTCAAAACCACTGGCAGTATACTTTCACAAGAATTACCTGAATATAGAGTTCATCTCAGTTTGTGATATCACTGTGTTGTTGTTTAAACGTCAACTGTTGTTATGATTGCTAACATGTGATTATTAGTCTATACACTTTAGCATAATATGTCGCTTACCACATTAGTTCCACAAAGTATGTTTAATATTACAAGGAGATGTGAGAAGGAAGAATTGTTAACTCAAATGCACTTCTTGCTCTGGTCATTGCTACATAAACATATGCATTGCATTTCATTCACTATCTGTAATTTCCATAACATATATTGTCCTTCTAATCTCTTTTCTGTTCTCTGCTTGGCATTGTGCAAACATGGTTCACTACATTAAGGAAGAAAGTAAAAAAAATTAGTTTGGCTATCTTGGTAGTTCAAACATGCCTGAAAACAGTAAGCTGTCATGAAGCTATTTCTGTGGCACAAAGTCTAAGAGCAATTGTTTTTGATAAATAATACAGGATAACACAAAAATAAAGGTGAAGTCTGCTCAACTGCTTCAATAATTCGAATTTATTAAATCACAAGCCAAGGTTTAGCGCTTTCGTTTCATATAATGGAACTTCTTCAGAACAATAAAATTTACAAAACCAACACCTTTTATATTCAAAGCACCCTATCAAATCCAAGATAAAAAAACACATGATAATATGACATACAATGCTGCATAAAATTATAGAACATAATTCCTTAACTTTAAAAACTGGTGCAATAGAACACCTGTTTATTTATATATTTTATTTTACATTTGTTTACTGGGCTAGCCCAACTGGGCTAGTAGCCCATTTTCAGTGGATGCCCATAGAGAAAAGCTCTGAAGATAATTACATGCTTATCACATATGTTATACAAGGTAGATATAAAACATTTCACACGCATTATGAAAAATAATAACAGGCGATAGTAGAATATTTGTAGTATAAGCAAACACTGTTATCAAGTATAACACACATATTACAGAACACTAGGTACAATCCTTTATCATATGGCAGCTAAGACAGGAAGAACAGATCAGCTAAAAAATAGTTTTATGGTTGTATATAGGAACTGATAGTAAAGTGGGAAGAGAATGTGGGAAGGAGGAGATTATCTAGGGGTTAAACCAGATGGGGTCAAAGCATCTAAGTGAATCTGTTATTTTAATTCCTGCTTACTAAGATGTTTATCAATCACTTTTCCTTGAACATCCTTTTTGACCTATTGAATGACTAAAAGAACAAAAGACTGTGTAGAATTGGCCAGATGCCTGGTGTCAGAGGCATGGCCTCAAGCTCAATGCCAAAAAGTGCATTGTCATTCCCTTTGGTAAAAACTCTGTACACTTGAACTACCACATAAACAGCAGTCTACTTAATGCCGAATGTTTGATAAGAGACCTTGGGACCCAGGTGTACAGCAGTCTCTCCTTTGATAATCACATCGCTACAGTAGTCAGGAAATCCTTCTATGTGGCACACCTTATCACAAAAGGGTTCTCATCCAGGAAAAATCAGGTCATTGTTCCCCTCTACCCAGCACTCATTAGACCCATTATAGAGTAAACGCCCCTTTTGGAATGTACCTCACAAAACATCTCCAGCAGCTGGAAAGGCCACAGGAGTACCTCACAAAGAGGATTACTTGCCTGAAACAGATGCCCTACACTGACCATCTCAAAAAACTCCAGCTTTACTCTGTAGCATATTGCCTACTCCGAGGAGATCTCTGCCTAACATATAAACCTATGTTAAACCCAGAGCTGTTGGACATGTTACACCTTAAGAAATCCCAATCCCTCTGAGCTACATGCTCTAGGGACCTAAACCTTGTCACCACAATAAACAGGACATGTTGGAGGGATAGATTCCTGTCCTAGAGACATCCTATACTCTGGAACAAGCTACCCATCTATGTCAAGCAAAGTTCCTTATTAGCACACTTCAAGAAAAATCTTGATGAGTGGATGGGAAATAGGAAATACACCCCGGGGATCACTTCTGTGACTCTGCTCTACAAGGGCACAGGAAATTAACTTTCTTGGGTAGTGTAAGCCAGGGAACCTTGTTGGCTAGGCTTACTTAAGCCCTTGGGCCAATAGCCTAGTACCTACCTATGAACCTATTATATGCCTATACAGGGCATTAGTACTTTTTTCTTTTTTATATCCTAATTGCATTCACATATACAGTCCTTTAATGTGCAAGATGTTTTTCCTATATAATAAGAAGGACAATTCTGACACTGGGCTAAATAAATTACTTGAGAAATAGTACAATAAAAATGCCCATTTACTTTATATATACTGTTCCTGATTTTAAATCTATCAGCCTCTATAATAAACTTGCATTATGAACAGTGTCCACATTTAAAGGTACCCTTCTTGCCAGAATATCCTTGAAAAAGTTTGTTTGTAGTTAAATATTTTAATGACCCATCCTTTCTGTAAATAATGGTAGGCCTAGGTCCAAAATTTTCCAGCAGAAGGCAATCCATTGTGTGTAATGGACAATTTTTTATTTATCACAGTAGCTATTGCTGGACTATCCAAATTATAAGTGGTGACAAAGGAATGTTTCATCATTTCTTTGTCCTTATCACTATTCACATTCCTATTACATACTCCAGGTGGACCATCAGTTCCATGCAAAATAAAGTAGTAAACACCAAGATTTATTTTTACAATTACCTATAATTTTATTTCTTGCAGGAATCCTAATGGATAATCTCTATTTAAAAACATTTTTATTCATTTATCAGATTTGGAATAAAAAGTGTCAATATCTGATAAAATTTAAGTAAGCCTGACCAGTTGGCCCTTTACTACTGACTTCTTTTGATGTTGTGGATGCCAACCGCTGACTGACTTTTGGATATTCCCGGTTAGGGGTCGCCACAGTAGAGCTCTGGTCCGGTCATGATTGGCAGTGGATTTTATGGTGCCGAGTTGCCAGCCCGACTGCCGACCTTCAACGAAGGCATGCCCATTCACGCTCACACCTACCTGCATGTTTTTAATGTCACTTGACCATGGGGAAGACATGCAGACTCCACACAGAAGGCACTACAGCCGAGAATCGAATGGGAGAACCTCTTGCTGTGAGGTGACAATGCTAACCGCTGCACCACCGTGGCTTCATTGGATGCCAACTTGAATAATGTAAATAATTGCTTGAAAAGGTAGGCTTATGAAAAATACAAGAGACATAACACCCCCAAAACATTTTTACTGACCAACACATCCAAAAAAGCAATCTGATTTGTATCATCATTTAAAGTAAAATTCAAAAAATCAACTGTGCTGTTGATGTATGTCAGAAATTCTTTAAGTTTTTCTTCATTCTCAACCCACAAAATGAAAATGCCATCCAAAAATCATGTGTATAAGGCCCAACAGTTCATATAAGGACTGTTCAAAATATAACAATCTTCCTATTCTGCCATAACAAGATTGGCAAACATGGGTGCACACGCTGTACCCATGGCCACTCCAGTCACCTGCTTGAAGAATTGTTCTAAAAAATTATACTTCAGAACCATTTCCATGAGTGTAACTAAAGTATACACCCTGTTGGTACTATATGCACCTGATTTTAGCAATTGGTTCTCAAACCAGTTGAGGCTTATTTCATGTGGGATAACCGTAAACAAATTACATACATTTATTGTCACAAAATAACAGTCAGACTTAAAATCTGTTCCACTCAACAACTGCAAAACGTGCCATGAATCCTTACATATTTGATGGATGTTAGCTATATTATGTTTAGATGCCATATCCAAGAATTTTGCTATGAAACATGTTTTGTACCTTTTAGCATCTACAAACTGGTCTAAAAAGGGGTTGTTGAATATTTTTATGTAATTTTGGTAGGCCAAAAATGTTGGCAACCACTGGTTTATCATTAAGCATAAACTCGTATTCATGTTTTTCAAGTGAACCTTCCATCCATAGATCAAACAGTAGAGCATCAGTCTTCACCTATGCAAATGTTAATCTCATTTACTGATGAAATCTCATAACCATCACCTAATAACAACTCCTTAATTGCACTTACATAATCAGTTTGATTTATTATAGCTAACCCCCCAACCCTTATCAGGTTTCATAATTCTAATTTTCACATCTTTACTAAAGTCATTTAACAACTTTTGTTCTTGAAAGGTTAAACTAACTAAAGGCACCTTACATTTCTCTTTACAGGTGTCTCTAATATGAATTTCACAAACTTGTTCAAAATTCAACAAGCACTGTTGTAGTGGTGGATTAAACAAACTAGGGCGATGTAAAAATGTGTTTCTTGGAGTGTTTGCATTATTAAACCACAACATTAGATTTAATTTTTGAACAAATAACTTTAAATCAATCAAAACGGAAGTAATATCTGCCATTCTGGAAGGTAAGAACATAAGCCCTTTTGATAATATAGGCTATTAAGGGTTCAAATCCAGCTACAAAATAATTTTCAAAAAGGTTATAAGAAGCACATTTCTGAGAAATATTTGTATAGGACTGCAACAGTAAAGAAAATTGATAATGTTAAACCTGTTTATTGCAAGCAATGTGTCAGTAAGCCTTGTGTAATGAAAATTGCTTTTTAACATATATGACTAATATTTTAGATGTATACAGAACCTAATGTATGTCCACCTTCCTAGACCTGACAGTGCCTCTATTATACATAAAAATCATTTGCATATGTGCGATGGGCTCAATTTCTTTGTTATAATAATCATGACTCATCACTTACCCCAACTATGCATTTAGGACACTTATGTCTACTGAAGTAGGCATGCAGCATAAACTGACCTGTATTGATCATCACATTCAGCTTCAGCCATGTGAATCATTTTTACATGCAGTAAGAATGACTTTTACAGAGGAATGCATTCCAAGACAGAATTACAACCTCACACATGCAGACCTCTCTGAAGTGTACATCCATTCTTTCAGGTATTAGTAAATGTTACATTTCCATGGAGCAAAATTAGCTCTCCTGTGGCAAAATCAGTAACTACATTACATTGCAATTTTGTCTCTTTTATCCTGTGTGTTCGATTTCCAGCTGTTACAAAACCATTTTAACATTTTGTAAGCCCCGTACAGCTAATATGTCAGAACCCAGCTATCTTTCACCTTCCAAAGTGCAACCCTCAAATGCCATGTCAGTAAGCAGTACATCGTTAAACAGTGGAACCTGTGATAATTTTATTTGAAAATGTATTTATTACATTTGTTAACCAGGTAGTGTCTGACTGGGCAAGTGGCCCGTTTTCAGTGGAGACCCGGGCAGAAAAGCTGCAGTAAATATGCATAGAAGTAAAATTGCAATACTGATACAAATTAAAAAGAAACTGAAGTGAGAATATAACATACAATAAAATAAAATAAACGTAGTACAATTAATTCAATGATATACTGATACAGAGAAAGTAAAGTAAGAAAAATTTAGAACATTTGACCAAAGGTTTTTGAATCAAGAATCATTGAGCAGTAGATCATCATTTCTTGGTTGGATGAGTATAAAAGTTGAAACTGACTTGGAGCATTGTGCAATTACCTATGGTCTACAGTAACAATGTGTCATTGAGTAACATAAATCTTTGTAGAAGTGTCATTAGAAATAAGTTGAGCAGTAAAAAACAACCTGAGCTGAGTTTATCCTGGTGAACAGCATGTGCAGAGCCAGTTATCTTTAATGTATTCCTTTAGCTTTATTTTGAAGGAAAAATAGCAGGGTGTGGTTTGTATGCTTAGAGGGAGAGCATTCCAGGGCTTAGAGTAGAGGGAGTTGCCATGGTAGTTGTGAGATTGAGTTATTTTGAGCAGTGGCTTATCAGAAGACCTAAGGGACCTGGTGCTTACCTGTAGTTGGACTAGGGTAGAAATTGCTATGCAGTTATTTGGGTTATGAATGATTTTATAGGTGAAAGAAAGTTGGTTGAGTGTTAGCAGGTTGGGGAGGTCTAGCCATCCGAGTTGTTGAAAAGTGGTACAATGATGGGTTTTGTCAGGGTGATTCATGGCAAACTTTGCTATTTTGTTATAGCAGGACTCAAGATTATGAAGGTTGATTTTGCTTAAGTTTATGAATGTGTGTGAGCAGTAGAGACGGGTAGACAGCAGTTGTGATCTAGCAGTGGGTAATCTGGCTTGGGGTGTTAGGTAGGGTTTGCCTTTATAAAGAGGATCCATTTTAGCATGGACTTTTTTGATGGTTTGGGAAATGTGAACATCAGATTTTAGCCTGTTGTCTGTTGTCATACCTAGGAGCTTGGCTTGATTTGTGGGCTCATTTTTGATACCGTTGGCTGCATGTATGCTCAGGGGAGGGCAGTTGTGTTTGTTAGGTTTGTTGGAGAAAATTAACAACTTAGTCTTATTTGGGTTTAGTATGAGCTGGTGTTTTGATAGATGTGTTTCCATTTTCCTGGAATGATTTTTGCATCTTATTCTGTAACTCTAGTGGGGAACGGGCAGAGCAGATGTGGGATGTGTCGTCTCCATACTGTATGACTGAGGCATGTCTGGTTGCTCAAATTACATTATTAGTAAATAATATGAAGAGTAGGGGGCCAAGTATGGACCGTTGGGGTACACCTGTGGGTACTGGCAGTAGTGGGGAGAGGGTGTTTTCCCATTTAGTAGCCAGCTGACGGTTAGATAAATAGCTGAGAGACCGTGTTAGGGATGTTGAACTAAGACTGTATGAGGCCAAAATGGGTTTCAAAGAAACATAATCATTCAACCCATGTCCCAAATTTGTAGCTAACCTCAAAATCCATTTAAGTTCCAGTATCTCAGTTTGATTAGTAATATCACCCATCCTGCCGTTCTCTTGTATTACTTGAAGCACTAAAAATAGAAAAGTGTGTTCATCCCCTGTATGCTTGGTGTGTTTGGCCAGTGCACTATACTCTAAACCTCTTCATGTACAATAACTGTGGTTCCTGATTCTTTCACAAAGTCGCCTACTAGTCTTCCCTACATAGAAGACTGGACATATATTACAGTGTGCAAGTTAAACTAGGTGTTTTGTATTGCAATTGGCATGAGCTTTAAGATACCAAATATAACCTGTATCTGGATGTCTAAACATTATATGCTCATCAATAAATGGACAGAATACACAATTCTGATATTTTCTAGTTCCTGGGGATTCAAGAGAACTACCCTCTGGGGTTTAGGGTACTACAGCCCCTGTTTAAGTATCATTTTGTTTCTATATACAAACCTGGGGTGTGACTCCACAATATTACCTACCGTTTCATCTATCTGTAGGATATGCCAAATATGTCTAATAATATTTTGTATTTCTTGGACATCTCGTCTAAAGGATAAAGTCACGGAGAGAGTGTTGACTCTTTGCTAATTATAAGAAGGAAGCTCACATCAATTAGAAAAATATGGTTTAGCTCATCCTGATCTCTCTAGCCTCACAATTCTACAGGCTTCATCAAGTTCTACCTTGTGATAACCTCTGTCCATAAATTCAAGTTTCAGCCCATGTAGGCTTTGTTTGAAATTAGAGGTTCCACATGAAAGGTGAGAAATTCTCATAGCCTGATCTTTACAGACATTCTGAAATATGTGTTGTGGATGTATACTATTCCTATTCAGATATGAAGGACAATAACAGTCCTTTCTGTATAGTCTGGTAGTAAGTACACCTTCAGGGTTTTTACAGATATCAGCATCAAGAAAAGTGATCATAACATCTGAATAGCTCATGCTAAACTTTAAAAATGCATTACTAGGATTTATCCCTTCAAGAAAAATGGCCAAGTCCTTGTCACCTTTGGTCCAAACCAAAAACAGATCATCAACAAAACTTTGGTATAAACAGACTGCATCCATTCCATATTTATTAACATTGTGGTATTCCCACTCTGCCATCAGTAAGTTGTCATAACTGATCACACAGCTTGTTCCCATTGCTACCCCCAATTTTGCCAGTTGTATACTTAATTAAAGGCAAATACATTGTTCTCCAGAACTAATTCTAACAAAAGTGAGAGGAAATCAATGTGCTGTAAACTATACATTCCATTCCTAACCAAGAAAGACTTAACTATACTAATTCCCTCATTATTCACCATACAAGTAAAGAGGGAGGTAACATCAAGGGTAACCAGCAAAGTCATTGCATGACTCTCTACCTCAGACTTAATCAAGTATAAGTCTCTTAGAAAATGTTCTGTATCTTTCAAAACTGCTGAGAATGCATCTAATAGGGATTTCAATTGTTTATCTACAGAAAATAAATAGAGATGGACTCTGTTAACCAACCATTGACCGCTACTATAGGTCTGAAACCTAGCTGTAGTGGATTTTTATGAATTTTGGGTAGCTCTTGCAGGAAGGGACTCAGTGGAGAATCTTCAGTAAAATATTGAAACAATTCATTTGACAAAATTTCCAGAGTCACACATTCCATTAAAACATGTTGTGACACCAGTGCTCTGGCCCAGCAATCAAGGAGCCTCAATTCTCACCAATAACACCAGTCTCATATAGTAGGAAAGGATAACAAATATACACAGTAAAGTGCAATTTCCCTTAAGAGCACACAGACATCACAAACAGTCCGGGGCTGTTCACTCCCTTGCTCTCCAGGTCCCCAATAAGCCTCCCCACTGACACAGCTATAGGATCCAGATCTCAGCCAGTTGGGCAAGCTAAAATCTCCAGCAACCTCTCTGTCCAAACAGTGCTTCGTGTCCCTTCCCAAGTAGCTGACAGACACACACACACACTTTGAGATAAGAGTTTATACCACCACACAGACACTTCTAGGGAAGGCTGTCACAGGTTCTCCAGCTGTGCCCCTTTTACCCAGACTATACGGTAGAAATCACTGCCACCATCCAGCTAATATTTATCAGCTACTCAAAGGCCCTTAAAAGGGTGTCCAATTATTACTGCGCAATAGTATTATCCAATTGGTAGTATAACTAAACAGTCAAGGCTTATTAGAGTGACTTGGTACAGTAATTACTATAAATATGCAATGTACTCTAGAGCTTAAATTATCCCTACACAAAACAGCCACAGTTGAAAGGTTTTAAAATATTTAATAATAAATAATAAAAATACCAGACAATACTTCTTACTACAAAGAGCTAGTGAAGATTTCAGAGATCACAGAGAAATACTTTAAATAATTCATTAGTATAGTTCTGACATCACAGAAAAACACTTAGTCTAATCTTTCTAGTGTATAGCTATTTCTAAGAGAAAACACAAGTCTAAGATAAAGTTACTTATAGAGCAAGACAGTGCTGGGGGTTGGATGGTCAAGACAAAAATGCTTAATGGTCTCTGATTCTCTCTGTATTTAAAATCACATTCCTGGTTCCCATTACATCATTCTTCACACTTCCCTGAGTTTCCAGGCTAACAGAAACTAAATTTACGTTCTTAAAATCTCCTTGTGTTATCTCGCAGCTGGTCAGGAAGCAGAGAAATAAAAATACAGTTGCATGTTTAAATCTAGCAATTTAACTCTTGGTTAAAACAATAGAAAGAATGTTTTCATCTAGCCAGGCTGGAGCCGACTTTAGATCAAAGGGTCACAACATGCTTTACTTGGTCAGCTTTCTGCCAGCAGAGTATAGTCTTGTTACATTTTTTTCAGTTCCACATCTAACAACAGTTTTTTCCATTTATGACAACAAGCCAGTGTCTTACATTAATATTTACAAATGATAGAATTATCTCCAAAAATTCTATCTGGCTAGGCTGGCAGCCTTCACATCCCCAACCAGAGAACTCAAGCTAGTTTTTCAAGTGACCATTGAGAAATGCTGCTTGAAAGGGTTAGGTCTATCCGAGTATGCCTTACCCCATTCCCTGTCTTGAGAGGCCATCGTCATTGGCATTGCTAATCCCACTGTGATGCTGCACTGACATATCATATGCTTGCAACCCCAGGATCCATCTCAGCAACTTGGTATTTTGCTGGCTGGCTCTGTTTAACCATGTTAGGGGGTTGTGATCTGCCATAACAGTGAATTTCCTTCCATACAGATAAGGCTGAAGTTTCTGTAGTTCCCACACTATGGTTAGACATTCCTTTTCTGCAGCTGCATAGCATTCCTCCCTGGGTTGGGGCCTACGACTGAGATAAACCACTGGATGCTTTTCTCCCTCTGAAGAAATCTGGCTAAGTATAGCCCCCACCCCATGGTTTGAAGTATTCACCTGCACAACAAATTATTTTCTGTAATCTGGACTGGCTAACACAGGGGATCCTCCCAAAGCTTCTTTAAGCTTCTGGAATGCCTGCTCACATGATGGGGTCCACACTACCTTATCTGGCCTGTTCTTCCTTGTCAGGTCAGTGAGGGTAGCATTTATGGTACTATAACTGGGGACGAACTTTCTGTAGTACCCTGCTGTTACTAAAAATGCCCTCAGCTGATTTTTAGTAACAGGTGCAGTGGCTTCTACGTTGGCAGGTTCTGGCCTTATTTTACCACTTACCACTCTATGTTCTAGGTAGGAGACCTCTGCCATACCCACCTGACATTTGCTCAGTTTAATGGTCATCCCTGCCCTCTGTAGTCACTCAGCACCTCCCTGACATGCTGAAGATGCTCTGGCCAGGAATGGCTGTAGATGGCAATATCATCTAGGTAAGCAAGGGCAAACCATCCTGCTCCTGCTAGGATATGATCTACCAGCTTTTGTAAAGTTGCTGTGGCATTCTTCATCCCAAAGAGAATCTTGGTGAACTCATACAAGCCAAAAGGGATCACAAAGGCTGACTTGTCTATAGGACTTCTCTCTCACTGGGAGTCAAGGGCACCTGCCAGTAACCCTTGGTAAGATCAATGGTTGTAAGATACTTAGCCCCACCCAGCTTCTCTAAGGCCTCATATGCCCTAGGCATGGGGTAAGACATTGACTCTGTGTGACTATTTAATTTCATGTAATCCACACAGAACCTGGTGCTGCCATTCTTCTTTGGCACCAGTACTACTGGGGAAGCCCAGAGACTGTTGGACTCTTGATTCACCCCTAGTTCCAACATCTACTGTACCTCCTCCCTCAGGGTCTGTCTGACTTTCTCAGGCACCCTATAAGGGGCCTGCCTAATAGGCCTTTGGGGTCCTGTATCCACCTGGTGCTGCACCAGGTGGGTGCACCCTGGTTTCCCAGTGAACATGTCCCCAAATTCCTGCAACACTGCTCAGATTTCTCAAACCTGGGTAGAGGATAGCTGCTGGAACATTGCTACCCCTTCCACTGAGGTATCAGCCCAAGCCACACTGAGGAGATCACTCCCCAGATCTCCCTCAGACTTCTCCTGCAATCCACTGCAAATGCTCAGCACAAGAGCCTTCCTATCATGGTAAGGTTTCATCATGTTAACATGATATAATTTGTGCCCCTGCCTTCCGCCTAGCAGTTCCACCATGTAGCTAATATCACTTACCTTTCTTACCACCTTGTAGGGTCCCTCCCAAGCTGCATGCAGCTTGTTGTGTCTGAGAGGAATGAGAACCTGCCTGCTGGCCCACGGCATACTCTCTAGCTCGAGCATTCCTGTCATACCACACCTTTCTCTGTTATTGGGCTTCTGCCAGGTTCTCCTTGGCCAAGCCCATGAGTTCCCTGAGCCTTGTCCTGAGGTTTAGGATGCATGCCACAACAGACTCCTTGTGAGACTCATACTCACCTTCGCACTCATCTTGAATTAAATCTAGAGGTCCCCTCACCCTATGCCCATACAGCAACTCAAAGGGTGAAAAAAACTGTGTATTCCTGGGGAACTTCTCTGTAAGTAAACAACAGATGGGGCAAATATTTGTCCCCCTCCCTCTTAAACTGATCTGCAAATGCCCATATCATGGACTTGATTGTAGAGTTTAACCTCTCAACAAGACCATTTGTCTGGGGATGGTAGGGGGTGGTCTTCATATGCTTCACCCCACAGGACTTTCACAGACAAGCCAGCAGGTCTGACATGAAATTAACACCTCTGTCAGTCAGTATTTCTTTTGGGAAACCTACCCTGCTGAAAATCTTTAACAAAGCATTTGCCACCTTCTCTGCCTCAATGGAGGACAAAGCCACTGCCTCAGGGTATCATATAGCATAGTCCACTACCACTAGGATATACTTTTTACCTGTGGAACGTGGGGTACTCAGAGGACCCACAATATCCATAGCTACCCTCAGAAATGGCTCCTCAATCACAGGCAAAGGCATCAAAGGAGCTCTCTTCTTGTCTCCTGCCTTGCCTACTTTTTGGCATTGCTCACAGGTCCTGCAGTACCCTGTTACATCTCCGGAAATTCTAAGCCAATAGAAGTTCTGCATAATATGCCTCTTTGTACGTTTTATGCCCCTATGACCTGCAAAGGGAATATCATGAGTTATGGCTAGAAGCACCAGATGGTTGGCTCTAGGCACTACCAAATGCTGTACTCTCTCACATTCTAGTCCTCCTTCAGTGGTTCACTCTCTGTATAGTAACCCTTTATCCCAGTATACAGATTTCCCCTTTCTTTGAGAATCAGGTGCCTCCCTAGCTACCTGCCTCAGGCCTTGCAATGTAGGGTCTGAGAGCTGAGCCTGTCTCAACTCTCTCCTGGTAATCCTTCCCTGCTCCCCTTCCACAGGAAATCTGGCATCCTCTGACAGTGGCGCCTCACTGTCAGCCTGGGTACTACTACTCACCTCTACCTTTGCAGTCACTCTGTCCAAGGGAACATCAGTATCCACAAGCAGCTGTGGCTCACATTCAGTCTCACTGCTACAGAGTAGCTCCCCCTAAAGTAACCACCTCACCAGTCCTGGTTGCAAGTATGCAGTCTGTCTGCATCTCCCTCAGGCTACCAGATCCACATGCTTGTCCCCTAGCCTGACTGCATGTAACTGCATAAGCACATGGTACTGCCTCATCCAAATCCTTCCTTATCAGGACATCTGCAGGATGGTAATTTGGTACCCCTGTTGTCTCAAGACAACCTACTATTGTCATTTTGTCTTCCCCACTTACTGGCTCCCTCACCTTTTGTTCCCCACCTTGCCTCTGTGGACATCTGTATGCCACATGGCCCCACTGGTTGCATTCAAAACATTTAATCCTAGGTCCTGGATGTGTACCTGGACTAGTGGCTTCCCCTGCTACTGGCAGATTCTGTCAGGGCAGTCTGTGCTGCCCACCATGGGTTCCTTTAGACCCATGAGCAGTACTGGGAGTCCCTTTCCTGTGCAGGGATGCCTTGATTACCAGGTATAGGTCTCCCTTCTTCCCCCAACTCATCTGAAGTAGCACATTGTCTATCAATTAACCAGATCGTCATGTCCTCAGGCAAAGTGCTAAAGGCTTGTTCCCTCACCAAATAGTCTGCCAGCCCTTCAAAAGTGGTGACCTCACATCCACTCACCAACCTATGGAAATAAGTGCACATTTCAGCAACATATTCACACACACTTTCATCTGCCTTGCATCTATGCTCACAAAACCTTTTCCTATATGTTTAATGGGTTAGCTTAAACAATTCTAACAAATGACTTTTAACAACAGTATAATCAAAACATGCAACATCGGACATTTTTGACAAAACAGTTACAGCTTTACCGTGGAGTAAAGGGGTCAGGAACAGTACCCAGAACCTTTGGTCAACACTATACTGTTTGCATACCCTCTCAAACATATGAATGAAACTATGAAACTTATCCCCCTCTTTAAACTGCAAAAGAAAGTTATTGACCTGTTGTGCTTCTGGGGTCCAGTTACTACCTTCCTCATTACCTCCATGACTCTGGCGAACAGTTAGCATCTCCTTCTCATGCTGTCTCTGCCTCTCCTTTTCCTCAGTTTCTAGGCGTAGGAGTTTTTCATTCTACTCAGTCTGCAAACATCGCAGTCTCTCATTGTTCTCACTCTCTAGATGCCTCAGTCTCTCAATTGCTTCTATTTCCACATGCCTGGTCTCCAACTCAAGTCTCTTTAGCTCCAGATGGATTTTTAAGTCCTCTGCAGAAAGGTTGAGCTGTCCATTACCCGAGGGTATTATATCTCCACTGTCAGTCTGATTGTTCTACTGGTTGCTGTTTTCTGATGCAGCTGTAACCAAGGCTGCAATCAGGTCTTCCTTAGTCAGGTTTCCATGCACCAATACCCTAACCTGGCACATCTCAGCCAGTGGGCTCCTTGAAAGCTTTCCATACTCCTCTGCTAACATGCTGCCTGCTCACCCTGACTAACTAAGCTAACAAAAGAAATAAAACAATTGTGATTTGAACTCACTGCATGGCTGTTTTAGAGTACAAAACAGCTTCAAAGCTCACTGTACACAAGCTACAGGAATTCACTCTACCCACACCACTGCAAGCCTATTAGTATTTTTCCAACTGATTAATATGTGGTGTGGATATCCCACCACTGCCAAACAATATGTGATGCCCGTGCCCTGGCCCAGCAATCAAGGAGCCTTAATCCTCACCACTAGGACCAGTGAGGGGCGTCTCTTATAGGAAGAAAGGATAACAAATACACACAGCAAAGTGCAATTTCCCTTAAGAGCACACAGAGATCACAGTCAGTCTGGGGCTGGCTGCTCCCTTCCTCTCCAGGTCCCCAATAAGACTTCCCAATGGCATAGCTATTGGGTCCAGAACTCAGCCAGCTGGGCAAGCTAAACTCTTCAGCACCCTCTCTGTCCAGCCAGTGCTTCGTGTCCCTGCAAAAGTAGCTGACACAAACACACACACACACACACACACACACACACACACACACACACACACACACACACACACACACACACACTCACACCATACCATCACACATACACTTCTGGGGAAGGCTGTCATGGGTTCTCCAGCTGAGCCCCTTTTACCCAGACTATATGGTAGAAATCACTGCCACAACCCAGTTAATATTTATCAGCTACTCAAAGGCCCTTAAAAGGGTGTCCAATTATTACTGTGCAATATTATTATCCAATTGGTAGTAAAATTAGCAGGCAAGGCTTATTAGAGTGACTTGGTACAGTAATCACTATAAATATACAATGTACTCTAGAGTTTAAGTTATCTCTACACAAAAAAGTGACAGTTGAAAGGTTTTAAAATATTTAATAATAAATAATAAAAATACCAGACAATATGTCTAAATACACAGTGCTAGTCAAGAGTTCAGAGATCACAGAGGAATACTTAAAATAATTCACTAGTACAGTTCTGACATCAAAGAAAAACACTTAGTCTAATCTTTCTAGTTTCTAGCTATTTCTAAGGGAAACACAAGTCTAAGATAAACTTACTTATAGAGCAAGACAGTGCTGTGAGTTGGATGGTCAAGACAAAAATGCTTAATGGTCTCTGATTCTCTCTGTTTTTAAATTCACATTCCTGGTTCCCATTACATCATTCTTCACACTTCCTTGGGTTCCCAGGCTAACAGAAATTACATTTACATTATTAACATCTCCTTGTTTTACCTTGCAACTGGTCAGGAAGCAGAGCAATAAAAATACATTTGCATGTTTAAATCTAGCAATTTAATTATTGGTTAAAACAATAGAAAGAATGTCTTCATCTAGCCAGGCTGGAGCTGACTTTAGATCAAAGGGTCACAACATGCTTTATTTGGTCAGCTTTCTGCCAGCAGAGTATAGTCTTGTTACATTTTTTTCAGTTCCACATCTAACAGCAGTTTTTTTCATTTACGATAACAAGCCTGTGTCTTACATTAATATTTACGAATGATAGAATTATCTCCAAAAATTCTATCTGGCTAGTCTGGCAGCTTTCACACATGCATCACATTTTCTTACATTTGCAAGATGTCTTGGGAATTAACAATTCTATAAACATCAGTATCCTGTAACTTTATTTCCATATTCCCAAAATAATAGGATCTATCCAAGACAACAACTGTCCCACCTTTATCAGCTGGGATACAACTATGTCATGTGCATACTGTAAATCATGCAATGCTTTACACTCATTATCATTTAAATTAAACATTTTATTTTCCTTACCTTTAAAACTTCTAGTTCCATTTTTGTTAGAAAAAAGTTTATAAATATCAGCCTCACAAGCTTTTAAAAATACTTCTAAAATTGGTTCAATTTGTGAGGTAAAAATGCTAGACTGTCTAAAAAGATAAACATCATCAATGTTCAAGTTACTATTGAACATAGATTTCAAAGAAATGTTTTGTACAAATGTTCTGAATTCAATTAAAGTGTCTGAAATGTCAGCAGATTCTGTATATAACTCAAACCTTTATTCAAGACAGAAAGTTCAAAGTCTGTTAACTTATGTTTTGATAAGTTCCATACTAGTCCATGGACATGGGCACTCACAGTTTCTTTAGCATCCTCATATTGGTCGCTGGTGGCAGTTCTTTCCTTTTGTGCCCTCCTTTCTGTGGTTCTTTATCGATGGATTTCCTTCTGTTGGTTCTGAAGGGAAGAGGTAGAATGGGAAAAGACTCTTCCCTCTGTTCTTGAGGCAAAGGAGCTGTTTTATGTCTAACAACAGGTTGTGAATCAGTCGCAGTGTAAGAAACTGCTGTCTGTGGCTCAGGACCTGCCGTTGGTGTAGAATACACAGATTCAACATGACAGTGCTGTCATATTCTCTCGTATCGATTTATTGACCACATCCAATGATTCTCTTTGCTGATGCTCACGCTCCTCCCCTTGACTCATTCTTGGGTCCTTGGCCATGTAAATACAGGATTAGAATGAAAGTCATTCATATCTCTAGCAATTTTTTTTTTTTTTTGATGAATAAGCCTTTTCTCATACAACACCTTGTCGAGCAAGTAATTGAAGAATAAGTCAACAGCTTCATTCATCATAACTTTCACAAGTTCCATTTGCTGCATTTCAATTTTATTGCATAGCTCATTTTCTATAGGTCTAAAAAGGTCAATTTACAATTTCAAATAGGCTTGTCCTGTTTTGAGATTAATGAGTTGCCATGGAGCCAACAATGAGGGGTATGAGTCCCCATATGTGGGCATATTAAGTACTCAAAACCCCTGGGTATTACATTGAGCTGCAAACAGGCTTCAAAATGATGTCTCTGTCACCGATGCCTCTTAAAACAATATAAGTCATTCCCAGTCTCTCACATAACATTGCGTGCTCTGGGGTCATCAGGTTCTGGAGCAGTATTAGCTGGCCCTTCGAAAAGCAAACCATCACTCAGCAACAGACTCTGAGGTACATTTATGAAATGAAGTAACCTATCATTTCTATTCTGGGAAACATAAGAAAGTTGTTCACTGTCCTTGCTGGCCACAAAGCCTTCTGCCATGTTCACTGGAATTCACAAAACAAAAAAAAAACAAATTAGGAAAACCAGCAAAAACAAGAAATACTCCAGCAATTAACCACACCTGAAAAAAATGCAGGAAACAACAAAAGTAGTAAAAACTGGTGTGGAAACAAGGGAGGCTCCAAACTCAAAGTTTCAAAAAGAATACTGGTTTATTGTAAGTGCTTTTTCAATAGTGTCATCGCTTCATCAGACATTTTTTAAAAACAACACCCAGCAATATTTGTGGTGTGGGGTGCAGGGGGGCTTGCCCCCCTGCAAAAGTGTGTTTATTTAAGTTTGTTTAGTTAGGTTTTCCTTACCTGTATGGTGCTGTTGTTTGACAAAATGCATTCAGCGTTCTAATTTTCAACGATTATGTATTTCACTCTTGTAGTGCTTCGACATTTATGTCTCGATGTAGTTTTATTCGCATTTGTAAGCTTTCATTCTTTTACTATAGACCCGATTTCCTCTGCCTTTTTTTAGAAATAGATCTGGATAACAATGCATATTTGTCTTTAATGAAGTATACGACTGGCAAACATCGGGTGTAGCAATAGGAACAAGCCGTGCGAACAGTTATGCCAACTTAGTAATGGTAGAGTGAGAATACCACAGTGTTAATAAATATGGAATGGATGAAGTTTGTTTCTACCGATGTTTTGTCGATGATCTGTTTTTGGTTTGGACCAAAGATGACAAGGACTTGGCCATTTTTCTTGAAGGGATAAATACTAGTAGTGCATTTTTAAAGTTTAGTATGAGCTATTCAGATGTTATGATAAATTTTCTTGATGTTGAGATCTGTAAAAACTCTGAAGGCATACTTACTGCAAGACCATACAGAAAGGACTGTTATTGTCCTTCACATCTGTATAGAAATAGTATGCATCCACAACACATATTTCAGAATGTCTTTAAAGGTCAGGCTATAAGAATTTCTCACCTTTCATGTGAAACCTCTGATTTTGAATGAAGCCTACATGGACTAAAACTTGAATATGTGGACAGAGATTATCACAAGCTAGAACTTGATGAACCCTGTAGAGGTGTGAGGCTAGAGAGATCAGGACAAGCTAAACAATATTTTCTATTAGATGTGAGCTACATTCTCATAATCAGCAAAGAGTTAACACTCTGTTCATGGCTTTATCCTTTAGTTGAGATGTCCAAGAAATATGAAATATTATTAGACATAATTGGCACATCCTACAGTTAGATGAAAAGGTAGGTAATATTGTTGGGTCACAAACCAGGTTTGTATATAGAAATAAAAAGACACTTAAACAGGGGCTGTGGTACCCTAAGCCCCAGACAGTAGTTCCCTTGAATCCCCCAGGAATAGGAAATTCCAGAATTGTGAATTCTGTCCATTTATTGATGACAATATAACTTTTAGACATCCAGATACAGATTATATTTGATATCTTAAAGCTCATGCCAATTGTAACACGAAACACCTAGTTTACCTTGCACACACTAATATATGTCCAGTCTTCTATATAGGGAAGACTAATAGGCAACTTGGGGAAAGAATCAGGGACCACAGTTATTGTACATGAAGAGGTTTAGAGTTTAGTGCACTGGCCAAACACACCAAGCATGCCAGGGATGAACACACTTTTCTATTTTTAGTGTTTCAAGTAATACAAGAGAACTGCAGGATGGGTGATATTACTAATCGAACTGAGACACTGGAACTGAAATGGATTTTGAGATTAGCTGCAAATTTGGGACATGGGCCTAATGCTTATATTTCTTTGAAACCAATTTTTAAGTCCAGAAAACTGAAGAAGTAAAATTTTTAGAGCACAAGTTTTAAGCATGTTATGTTGTAGGGTTCTTGCATTTGCAGTTTTCATTGAAGTTTTCATTGTCTGTCTTGACTATGCTTTGTGCTAAATCATTTCATTTTAAAACTCTTGAACACTTTAATTAAATAATTTTCTTATCTGGGGTCTGTATATATATATATATATATATATATATATATATATTTTTTTTTTTTAATTAATTAATTTATTTATTTATTTTTTGGGGGGTGTTGTTTTTAAAAGAAAAAGGTCTGATGAAGCAAGGACACTATTGCAAAAGCGCTTACAATAATCCAATATTCTTTTTGAAACTTTGAGTTTGGAGCTGCCTTGTTTCCACACCAGTTTTTACTACTTTTTTTGTTTCCTGCATTTTTCTGGTGTAGTTAATTGCTGGAGTATTCCTTGGTTTAGCTGGTTTCGCAGTCAAGATTGAAGTTACCTAACATGATTGTTTCTTGAGTGAATGTAGAGGCAGACCAAGATAGCAGAAGTTCAATTTTGGAAAGATTGTTTCTAGGGGGCAGATAGGTAGCTATGATTATCATGGTTTTATGGCGGTTTTTGTGCAGACGGGAGATGAGTATTTCTGCATTGGGGATGTCGGGTGGTGGATGGTTTAGTTTTTCTAATTTTAGTGAATCTTTAAACATAACTGCTACACCACCACCTCTTTTGCCTTTTCTTTCCTGTCTGATTGCATTATAACCTTTGCATATGATTTTAGAGTCTTTGATGTGGGTCTTTAACCAGGAGTCTGTTATAACTGCAATGTCAGGGGAGTAGGTGGAAAAGATAGCATGGAATTCTGACATTTTATTTACAAGGCTTCTGAGATTAAAGTTGGTTATTAGTAGGTCAGATTTTGAGATAGTAGGTAGAATGAAAAGAGTGTTAGTTTTGGAGAGAAGTTGGTTAGGAGAATGTGTCTGAGTTTTGGAGGGGAGTGGTGGAGTTTGGGGGGAATCATTGGAAGAGCCATCAGGCAGTAGTTTAATATGTGTAAGGAAGTGCAGTAGTAGGTTTCTTAGTTTGGTGATTGCCTGTTGGTAACTGAATGTGGGTATTTGAGGGCTTGAGGATGATATTTGCTAGAAAGAATATAGCAGAGAAGAGGAGGTGCTGTATAACTGTAAGCAGATGTTGCTATATGGTGTAGGTGCCTATTGGTAGGATGTTAGAGATTGAGATAAGAGGGAATGGTAAATTATGATATCATTAGGAAGGTTAGTAGAATTGTAGGCAAGGTAAGAGTAGGCCCTGATAGAATACAGTAGAAGTAGTTGAAGAAGTAGTGATGCATAGCAAGAGGTGTAGTGGAGGAAAATGTGGGAGTTGTTAATCCGGGTATAGGTGAGGAGGTTGAAAAAAAAGTGATGCTAGAGTTAAATAGGTAGTGGGAGTGGTTGTATGATTGAGTAGAGTTGGATGTGAAAGGGAGGAGAAGCTGAGAGTGTGATTAGATAGGTGTGACAGGAAGGGGTGTGGCATGGTTAGGTATAAATGTCATTGATGTGGGGGGTGGGTGGGAATGGGAGTAGGGTAGGGTAGTGAAGTGAGCCCAAGCATAGTGATGGTGAGTGGAGCAGGATACAACTTGGTCCTAAGACTTGAACCAAAAAAAAACAATCAGACTCAGGAAAGACCAGGTAAAATGTATTTCACAGTTATACCTCAGGTACTATGCCAGTTGAATGCACCATAGACTAAATGTGCATGCTTGAGAAGAAAAAATAGGTGTGAACATATGCCAATTCAAAGACACTAATAACGGTGGCCCCAAGAATGACCCACTAGAAGTATTCACACTAGAGCTAACACAATCTAATGGGGTAAGTTGAGTGGAGGAATTTGAGAGTAAAACTGTAGGGATGAGACCTAAAGAGAGTAGCAGGCTCAGCGAGTGTGCACGTCACTACGAAGGTTATTACAAAATGTCACAATACTTGTTGGAGTGAGTAGTACAAATCAGAACAATGTGAATAGCAACCTCTACTTTTCTTGCTGATAGCTAGAAGGAGTCAGTTAGTGTTTTGGAGGTAGATTCACTTGAGGAGGGAGTAGGTCCCTCTGGAATCAGTTAAAATGCTTGGGCACTACAGAATCTTGCACTCTGTTTGTAAAAGGGGGAGACACACTGTAAAAAAGAAAATATATGAGTGAATGGAGAAAGGCAAAGGAGAGAAAGTAGCAGACACTGTGGAAGGGGTATATTAGGGTAGGGATCACAGGGTGTCCTTGTGCAAAAAAAGTTAAGGTGAGTTACTATTTCATGTGTTAAGAAAATAATTAATTTCAAATGGTTTAAAAGGTTAATGTACAGAGAATAAACCAGCACAAATGTCCGGTAATAGTAAACAGATAAAATTATAGTTCCCCTCCATCAATAGGAACTGGCTGGGTCATCACACATGGCACATCTCAGGATCATGTTTCACACCTTTACTATCTGTTTTAGGTAGCACCAATGTGTCTGCCAATGGGTCCATCTGCTTACAATCATGCAAATGCAGTCAGCAATGCTATGAGTGTTTGTACAATACCAGTAACATGTGAGATCTGAATTAGACAACAATTCAGGCATATTTTGTAAGCCTGACATTTGCAGAAAAGGGCTGGCAGTGGAGAATTGTGCTAAATTTAGAGCACAAAAGTGAGGTGTTGAAGAGTCCAGTATATCTGTGAATCTCCTCATAAACCACTACAGATATAGGCCGCAGCAGAGGGATTATACTGAGCCTGGGTATAAGGCTGAGGCTTGGGACAGCTTCGCCAAGGCTATATCCACTACAACTGACATTCAACGCAATGGGGAATAATGCTATTATTACTACAGTGACCTTTAAAAGCAAAAGCAGGACCTTCTAAGCCAATGGAAGGCAGAATTTAGGACTGAGAACACACCACAGTTGTGTAAATATAATGAGCAATAATCTATCTGTAAAATGGTAGCAATTATCTAGCCAGCTAATGAAGTTACTCAGTAAGCTCTAATATATATATATATATATATATATATATATATATATATATATATAGATAGATAGATAGATATGTATATGTATATATATCTACAGCTGCAGAGGTAATTGCTACAAACCATGAGGAGCACCAGGAGAGATTAATTTGCTTCAGAGAGGCACAGGATAAGTATGAATTTAGTATATATCAAATCTATAATATTATTTTCATTCCTTCAAACACTAACATGTCAAGCAGACATACCTCATTATTTATCTTAAGCATGTATGCCTTCCCCAATAAGTGTTGCTGCTTCATTAGTCAGTTAAAACTCCAGCTTTACTGGATGCATGTTTAGTACCCAGAAGAAGCATTTCTTTAATTTTTAAATTAATAACTATGTATAAGATGTTAGCAGCAGTTTGTCAGGAAGAATTACATTATGATAATTGTATTTATTAAGTTAGAATGTATAATTCCAGTCCATCATACTGAAATAAAGAAAGCTATTTCCTATATCTGAGTAGTGATATTTATTTATTTCTGAACACATAAATACCTTTCCTTCATGTATGAATGTTGCAAAGGTGTATTGCCAAATAAAAGCTTGCTTAAAGTATAAAGAACTGTCACATGACATGTATCTAATTATTTTTTTATTTTTTTGTCTCCCCCCAAACCCTTTTCTTTCTCGTTTTGGGTGTGTTATAATTTATTGAGAATCTGCCTTTTGCATAACTTGTTGAAGAAAATGACTCATCAACAGTACAGAGAGGTAAACTGATCACTGCAGCTCAGCCTGCCATACCCCCACAGATGACAGTACAAACACTCAGGATTTCAGGGTCATGACTGTCATTGTTGACTCCACAATGCTTGCCCTACTTCTCCAAGTACATCATGTATCTCTGCCCTGGTTGCTGGTGCAGTGGTACCCTCTGGCAGTTCTAATGGAAGTGGTGATTTTGTCACTCTCCAAGAGCAGAAAGGGCCAGTGGGGGATATAATGGGAAGAGGCAGTAGTGCAAGTATTGGCAGAGTTGAAAAGATCATGCATTGCTTTGCAAATATAATGTAACATCTAACACTCCCCTTGAAGGGAGCTGCTGCAGGAGACAGTGATGACATTTCCGAGGATGAAGACTAAATTCTCACTGTTCTCATGCTGAATGTGGGTGCACCTTCAATGTTCCCTACCTATTGCTAGTCATTGTGTCCCCCAAACTTTTGCCTTCATCACCATCCCTGTCTGTCTTGTATGTCCTGTATGTCTGTGGATTCTTCCTAACCTACCCTACCTATCTGAGTCTCTCATTCCTAAGCACCTTTCCCAACATTCTTCTCTCTCCCTCCCAAAAAATGGGTATATGGCCCAAGAAAAAATTACACCCCATACATAGCTCTACATTTCTCCTATGAAACATCCTGACACAACTGATTACATCCATTTGGCCATAAAACATTATTCCATTGTTGTCACCCATCACTAGTGTGGTGATTCTGCCAAGTCATAAAATTGAGTGTACAATTGTACACTGAAGTTCTAAAAAAGTAGATAGCTGTGGTGCTCTTCCATAACTGTCCTGCAAATTCTAGTATTCTTTTCCCTTGTGTGCTACCCTCTACTTGCCAACCACATTTTAGCCACTGTCCCATCCACTTTTTTCACACATTTAATCTCATGAGAAATAGATTCACACATAACACAAATATGGCCAAAAATGTCCCATGAAAAAAATTCACTTCATGTCCTCAGCATTTAGGCAGAATTTGTCAAAGCCCTGCAATGCTGAATGACAGTGAACATTTACCTTCTTATTGCAAAGGCTGAATACTTCAGTGCAATCTGCAGTGTTCTGGTTACTGTCACCCAAATGTACTTAAATCCACTGTGCTATGTGAGTACAGAGTAAAGTCATACTAAAGGCAGTACTGTCAAACAGTGAATGTAAACTTTATTAGGCTTCAGAATGCATTCAACTAGGCTGTGTATGTGGTATGTTGAGGTAATTACCCTATTTGTAGTCTGATGTTTTGGCATAGTGTCATGGGTTTGGTTACAGCAGCATGTCAGCTCATTACTTCATGACAGTTTGTGTTCCTGTCATATTTTTAATTGCAAATGTATGTATCTCTGTATATATATATATGTATATATATATATATATATATATATATATATATATATATAAAACACATTTCTTTAACATAAGACTGACAATTATAGCAAGACATCATTTTAAAAACATTGCAACCCCAACAGGAACACGTAGTAAGCCAGCCTTATCCTGGTTAGGTATTCATGTTTTTTTTTGCATTCTCCCACCCCTTATTTACACCTATAGCAATCAGATTATTGTACAGAATAGGACAGATTAATAATTAAGAATAAAACATCATACAGATGTCCCTACATGTCCTATGAAACATATTTCTGCTATTTGTTACTTCTGTCTCTAACTCACATACATTTTCAGAGTGCTTCAACAGTATTATTTTAGTGTAGTGAAGTAGTAATTCCTTTGTGGTGTGATGAGCTAATGTTTGAATGTGTAGAAAGATTCTTTAATAATGTTGTGGATTCTATACCACATATTACCTAAGTTTTAATGACTGCTTTTGGTTCAGTATTTTAGGTGTACCTGTTGGCTATATGTTCTTGTGGGCCACCATTATCCTTCTCCATTGATCATTTGCTTTGTCCCTGCCTCCATGTCACCCTGATTATGTATCTTCTCCCTTTTGCATCATTATTCTTCCACCTCTGCATTTACACAATGTTTGGCACTGAGCAACAACTGCAACTAATGCTAAATGGACATACAATGCTTATAGAAAAATATTTAGATTTGATTGCCTTCATCCATATTACTCTGTTTCATTCTGCACTGCTGTGCTAAGCTATGTTTATTCATTTATTTCAACACACCACATAGAAAGTCCTAGTTTAATATATACAGCAGCCTTGTGATTGTTACATTTACTGTTCCACAGTACTTCCTTTAGTATGGACGTATGGATTACACTGCTCAGTAAGATAAGAAAGATGATTACATGCATTCATGTTTGCTGAAATCCATTGACAGCTCTTAACTTTCACAAATATGAATTTCTTCATATTGTGCTAAAATAACACTTAGGTGTAAATGAATTATTGGCGTGCTGAAAATGTTTGGCTACATAAAGATGGTACCATACTTCATGATGTTTTGTCTGACTAGTGTTTCTGTAGATATTGGATAAACCCCTTTACCAAGTACATCATTATCTACTAATCCGTCCACTATCTATTGTAAATGCTGCATTGTAAAGGTCTTTGCACTGACATCAGCAGAGAGAAACACAAAGTACTGCTAGCTACTGTTCTAATTCCAACACCTTAAGATGCGATTACGCATGTGCTAACATTTTGCCATCAGCAGCACAAGTCAGCTTAGTGACGCTGTTCTTAACAGTATAAGAGAAGATCAAATAATCATAGTTTTCTGTTGCAGAAAGTGTGTATGTCTGTATTACTGTTGTTAACATAATCAGTTTTCAATGTTAACTCACCAAATTATTTTTTGTGAAGTAATGTGTTTGCTCTACAGTATTGACAGTTGCATCCTGTTACTAGCTTGGTTAACCTATTCTCACCACATCCATAACTGTCATTCTGCAGTGCTCAGTACCATGTATGACTTCCATGTTTGTCTTGTCAATGCATATAGTGCAAGTATAAGACAATACATGTGTGCAATCAAACTGACATGGTGTCACAGAATTTTTAATTGATAATCCAATGGTATGCAACAGTTAATGTGTATGTCATCCCATTATCTGAAACATTTCCATGTCCCTCACAGTATAACAAGGTACATTACGGACAGTATCTACATTGCATTATCAAGGTAGGTATGTCATTACATGTGTCTATCATGGTGATGTCACATTGCCCTGGGCACATATACACATCTGTTGTATGACCTAGGATGCACAGTACCATCTCTTTCAATTACTGATTTTTGCAACTATCCCAGTATTTCACATGGGTATTGTCCATCATCGCCGTGTCACTTGTCCTAGTACATTGCTCCCTAGATTGTCTAATCTAGATAGGTAGGAGGTCCAATACCCATCACTGAAGATGTGTGTGTATAAGTGTTTGTGTGAGTGTGAGACTGTGTGTATCACGTGGTGGTATATTCACTTCTCTTGAGAATAATGCATGTAACTATTTTCAAAGTTTACTAATCCCTAATATTACAGTGACATCTCTTCTGAAAAATACTGAAGAGTTCATCTTCACAAGAGTGCAGTCTGTCCCCTGAGAGCTAGACTGTTCCAGTACAGTGCTTTTGGTATGACATCATTCTCTAGGTAATGTAGACTACAGTTGTAGGAGATTCATTACCCAGAATGGAAGATTTGTGTGTGTATATTCCTTCGTAATATGTCAATTTCACCTGAGAATAAAATATTTAACTGTTCGCATAGCTCTCTTATCACTAACTGTACAGTAACATCCACTCTGCTACACATTGATTAGGTCATCCTGACAAAAGTGCCATCTCTCCTTTTAGAATCAGACTTATCCTGTGGTGCTTGCAATTAGTAGAGTGATCTCTAAATTGTATAACCTAGATTGGTAGGAGTTTCACTTTCCAGTGTGTTAAGACATGTGTGTGTATGTGTGTGTGTGTGTGTGTGTGTGTGTGTGTGTGTGTGTGTGTGTGTGTGTGTGTGTGTGTGTGTGTGTGTGTGTGTGTGTGTGTGATGTATCCACTTTTCCTGAGATAAACACTTTTAACTGTTCTCACCAGCCCCTTATCCTTGTTTCTACAGTAAGATTCACTCTGTCTCATACTAATGAGGTCATTCTGACAAAAGTGCAATCTCTCCCCTCAGACTTCTCCTGTGGCACTTGTAAGCAGTAAAAGGCTCTCTAGATTTTGTAACTTTGATAGGTCGGAGGTTCAATATCTAACATTGCAGACTTGCATGTTTGTGTGTGAGACTGTGTGTCACTAGGTGGTGTATTCATTTGTCCTAAGATAAACACATTTATCTGTTCTCACAGCTCCCTTAACCTTGTTTTTACAGCAGCATCCAATCTGACACACTGATGAGATCATCCTAACAAACGTGCAATCACTTCCTTCAGAATGATTCTTCTCCTGTGGCTCTTGCAATGAGTAGATTGCTCTTTCGATTGTGTAACTTAGATAACCTTCATGGAAGACCTGTATGTATGTGTGTGTGTGTGTGTGTGTGTGTGTGTGTGTGTGTGTGTGTGTGTGTGTGTGTGTGTGTGTGAGTGTGTGTGTGTGTGTGTGTGTGTGTGTGTGTGTGTGTGTGTGTGTGTGTGTGTGTGTGTGTGTGTGTGTAATGTTTGTTGCTGTCTCCATTTCCCCTGCAGAGGATGAGACTTCGGGAGATGAAAGTGCTTATGAGAGTTTTTGTGATTTTATTTGTATATTAAAATTAACTTTTTTTCATTTTCTATGACTGAGTCAGGTCTTTAAATTTATGTTTTACTACATTTTCTAGGAATAAACCACATAACAATGAGTCATTATCTGCACAATCCATACATAATACAGAGTATTGCGTACTTTCAAGAATATTACCAAATTCTACTTAGCTATTTAAGTCTAAGAAATGTTTAAAAATGCTATTTCAAAGTTCACAGGAAACTGGCATTTATCGCATTACCATCATCATAATCAATGGCCTTTTTCCTATTTCTACATGTGGTCAGGGTATTGTGTTAACTTGATTCAATGCCACACTCCTGCCTTCTTCGACACTCATTCTTGACTGTCACAGATCTTCTCTCACACAATCCATCCATCTCTTTGCAGGACGTCCTCATTTCTCCTTACCTTAGTCCTGTCTGTCCCAAATCTTCTTCACCAGAGTGTCTTCTGCTTTTCTGCACGTGTCTGAACCACCATAACCTGCTCTCTTTGATCTTTTCTGCAATTGGAGCTACTTTGGCTTCTACTTTTATGTCCTCATTTCTTCGTCTGTCCCACAGTGTACATCCTTAAACCCTTCTCATATACTTCATTTCCATTACTTCTAGCTTCCTCATCTGCTATACCTTTATTGCCCAGATTTCTGTACCACACAGTAGCACTGGTCAGACTACTGTCTTGTGCACATTACTTTTCAGCTTTTTTGGCATTCTTCTGTCACAGACTACACCTGAGACTCTATCCACACTGATTCTAGCTTTGCCCTTTTCACTCAAACTTCCCTCCTCCTCAACCACCCCTTCCAGGTACTTGAAGCTATTAACCTGTTCCACTATCTTCCCTTCTATCTCAATTGTCAGCTTTGTCTGATTTCCCCAATTTGCTGCCATTATCACTGTCTTATCTGTGCTTAGTTTCATCCCATGTGCCTTCAGTTTTGCATTCCATTGCCCTATCATTTGCTGAAGTTCTTGCTTAGAGTCTGCCTGTAATGCCACATCATCTGCATACATTACTTTTTTAATCTATCCCTTCTGACTTGTTTGCTAAAGTAGTCCATCACCAGTATGAACAGCAGTGGGCTCAGAAATGAACGCTTGGAATACCCATTTCCAAACCCTTCTGTGAGATTTTACACTGTTCATACTTAAGTCATTCATCTAGGTCCAGACACAGTTTGGTAAGAATAAAAATGATCATATATTACCAAGACTCAACAAGATGGACAATACTTTTAATGATGTATTCTTAAGTACTCTAAACAGCCATGCCCCACTCCACAAAAAAGTGTGAAAATTATCTACTCCGCTTGCTGCCCAGACAAAAAAAAAACGTCTAATAGGGCAAGCTTGGAATGAATGACTCAAGCATGAAATTCCCTATATCCTCCATTTCTTCAGAGATTATGCAGTCTGAGTAAAAAACAAGTTAACATAGATAAAAAAATAATGTAGCCATCTACAACTTTTAACATAAAAATGAACCCAAAACATTCTGGCCATCAGTATATGACCTGTTACATCTGGGATTAAATAAGGTACCCAGTCCTTCTCATATTAGATCTCTACTAGAAATGGTTGCCTCCCTAACTAAAAACTTTTCACACCTATCCAGTGCTTCCACTTTCCCACAATATTATGCACTATTTCTGTGGACAACTGTCTTTCCATCAATGATAAAAAAAAATCTACTTAAACTCAATCCCTGACCCACTGCAGCTGACAACCTCCAACCTGAATACCTAAAGATAGTTGCTGATGCCATAGCATGTCCAGTCTCTATCCTTATCAATAGATCAGTAGCTGAATCCTGTGTGCCCTCACTGTGGAAAAAATCAAATATTATCCATGTGCATCATGGTGGGAACTGTGCTGGTGTCTGCAGCTTCTGGATTATGGCAATACTCTCACCTCTCTCAAACATTTGTGATTCAAGAATGGCGCTTAGCATAAAACCATCATGGCTTCTGCCCAGCACATAATACAATAACTGCCTCTCTGCCCAGCATACAGTACAGCACCTGCCCTTCTGTTAATATAAACTAATACAGAGTTTCAGGTAAACTTGTTTTCTCCCTGTTTCCTGACCTTTTCTGAAGCCTTTGATACAGTTTCTCACCCTAAACTCATGTACAAATGTTTCAAATTGGACTAAACCCTTATTCATTCCAGTGGTTCAAAAGCTATTTAACTGATAGGCTTAAATCTGTAATATGGCAGAATACTTTCTCCCTACCTGCACATCTCCGCTGTTATAACCAAGGCTTTATTCTTAGACTCTTCTTCTTTAATATTTTCATCAATGACCTCTACACCTCAGTTCATCATCTCTTATACAATCTGTTGATGATTCCACCTACCTATGTGAATTTAATAACCTGCCTCATCTCCTCTGTGTTATACTAGAAGCTTTTTCCTCAGTTGAGAAATGGTTCATAATGCCCAGCTACTTCTCAGCCCTAAAAAAAGTTACTGCTATTTTCCCAAAAGTCAAACATGCCTAACTATGCAAATTTCAAAATCATTTCACAAAAAAATGAAATTGAAGTAATCTCCCATGCAAAACGTCTTTATAGGTGATAGTTTAAATTTTACCTGAATGTTCAAATTAACATAAAACATTCAGCAATAATTAGAAATGCTTAACAGGCATATACAACTTCCTTAGCAACACCACCAAAACCACTCTTGTTACTGCCTACCCCCATTTTCCCATCTCTATTTTACAGTGCATGTGTGCTTCAGGCTACAGTTAAAAATAAACCGGAGGCATGTTATAATGAGGATGCAACATTTGACATGAACAAGAAATACCACATCTACCACTGCACTTCTCTTAAGGGATTAAATTACCTTGAACTGCATCACCACTAAGATTATATATAACAGTGTTAAAAAAAACAATGACTGCCCCTGCTGTAAGTCCTGTTCTCATTCCTACCACTTGAATAGACCACTTTGATCTAATGAGCAATATCTTCTTAGCATAAATAAACCCCACAAATCCTCTGGGCACTTGCTAAAAAACGTAATGGCATCCCACTGCAAACTAAATTTTCATCTAACCTTTCCAACTTCAAATGCCTAGTAAAGGACTACCTAAGCAAGATTTGCCTCTGTTCCTGCATTACCCTAGGTTGAACTAGTAGTCCCCCCTGCCCCAAGCATACTTTGTACTAATTCCCTCTCTTGTGAACATAGTCAATCTAGTTCTTAGATAAAGGTAAGATATATGTTTCAGTAAGTTACCGGGAAAGTGAAAATGTGATCTCATTAATACGAAAAACTTCCTTATTTATTAGTTTTTTCCAAACATTACATGCTATATCATCCATAAATATATTGTGTGTCATGAAATAGCAATGACGTTATAGTTGTATGCACAAATCAATGATGTAATCATTCAAATATAGTTTTAATGAAACAGAAAATAGTGTTTTACACCTTGTTGAACACCTGGTGACTGACTGCCAGCAGTTTGTAAACAACTCATCAAAGGGACATTCATTAAAAACGTACAATGACTGAGTGTACATGTTCATCAAGTGCAAATGTTTGTGGGTTATTGAAATGCATTATATGTTGTAAATCTTTTGTTTCTATAAAGGACAGATTCTTGGGCGAGGTCTGCATGTGTGTGAGGCTGATAGTGAGTGTGAATCTGTTTGTGTTTGTCTAGTTTGTAGTCCTGCAAGCTGAGGTGTATGCATATGAGGGTTTGGTGTATGAATGGAATGGTGGTATCCATGCATGTATGGATGAATATGTGGCTGTATGTCTGTAGTGTGGTTCATCGTTAGAGTGCTGAGCAGTGCCTGCTATGTTTGATATGTCTACTTGCATGTTAGTGTGTGATTGATAATGTTTGATGTGTAAATGTTCTGGAGTGCTAGGTGTGCAAAATACACACACACACACACACACACACACACACACACACACACACACACACACACACACACACACACACACACACACACACACACACACACACAGTAAATATATACAACAAACAGTTCCTCATCACAGATAGTGCAAAACATTTCAAGAAATATTACAAGCCACAATTAGAATGTATAGAATAAGCAAAATGCTTGGTCTCATAACTAATTTATAGGTCATTACTAGGCTCACTGACTGTGGGTAATTTTAAACCTAGCCAATTTTCTTATTTAAGAATCCAACCCTGCACCTTGTGTTTGGAAGGAAGACACCTCAACCAATATGTCAACCCCCAATGATGCTGTACAACTAGGGCTATCTTGTATGCTATTGACAGTATGTAAGTTCAGACTGCAAAGTGTAAAAGGTCACAGATTTTCCTTATGAATATAATAGGTAAAATGATGTATACAAGGCCATGCAGCAGCATACAGGCATCCACATTAACCTGAATGGAAGTGGAATGGAGACATAACATAAAGCTTGTGCACTGAGAAGAATAAATAAATCAGATCAGTACAAGAGAGTATACTAAATAAAGGATGGTGTTTTCTAAAAGTGCTATTCGAAAAACAATACAGGACAAGGAATGGAGATTTGACAACTCACATATTAATTTCTTTATTTATTGGTTAAAGACTGATTCACTGAGGTATGCAGGGTGCAGAATCTTGTAATCTTTAAGATGTAGTTGTAAAGCAGAGTTAGAGCAATTACTGCCATTGATTCAAACCAGAGAAAATACAGCAGTTGATTAGTCTAGGGAGATTAAACGCTGCAAAACTGCTTACAGAATTCAGCTTTCCATGGCATGTATTCTACCTGTGATATGAATGGTTATGAATCTCACACTTTAAGAAAGGTGTTCATATGAGCACATTTTCACAAGTGAAATGACTTTCTACAAAGTTCTGGGAAAAAAAAGAAATGACAGGTGCAAGTAGTCATCCGACGAAATGTAATAAGTCACACATCAAGTCTACTTCAAATTATTGATGGAAATGATACTAGACCTACTCATTTAGGACAGAGTTTTCATTAAAAAGATCTAGATCAGTATGTGGATAGTACCTTTGATGGAGTAGGTTAGAATATGCATCAGGTTTAATGATGTAATTGTTTTTCTGATTTCGGCTATATGCATTTTTTAAATATGTTTTCTGTTTTGCACCATTTTAAAACATTAACCTTTGAACATTCTGACTTTTACTAAGTTCCTAACAACAAGTTAGAGCATTCTGAATAGAAAAGCACAGCAAACATATGAGACAGATAATAAATGCTATATTGGAACAGTTTTAGCTTACAGAAGTTAGTCCAGTTAGACAAAAGATGACATGCGACATTACAGGAAGTGAAAGAGTTAGGCTGATACACAGAATGTCTTTCTGTAGGTTTCCTGGGTGAAGAACAAAGTCAATGACAGAGCTACAATTCAGTCATGGTACCAAGTGCTCCTTCTTTCCCCCACATTATTTTCCAGCTTTAGTGCCAGGAAATAGTGAAATAAAAAGTCTATGTCATCTGGAAGTTATGAATAGGTTTCTTTTGACTAGTATATCTACATGTTTTTAATTTTACAAGTATTAAAATAATGCATGTTGCACAAGTGGGTAGTTCAATAAAAGGGAAATATGAAAATAAGAAAACTATCAACAAACTGGTATACACCATGCAGAAAAAGAGGAAAGGTAGATGTATGAATAATAGGGCAAAGTTCTTGCAAAGACTACAGTCATACTGATATTGATTCCAGCCTGATACTTACTTTGCAGGAGGAATACAATTATCAAGCATGTGGTTCCCAAGATAAGGATCTTCCATTACACTTCATTTGGGTTGACCCCTGTTCCCAAATGTGGGACAACTTCACAATAATGTCACAAGTCAAATCAATAAACGATGTCATAATACCTGCTCATTTATGACAGACCCCAGGATTTAATAAAATCTGTGTAGGCACCATGTAGAGCCTACATAGAATGTATCCGTGTACATGGCCACACACACCTCCTTGGCAGCGCACCATGCATATTAATGATAGTGCGCTGCCAAGGGAGAAAATAGGACAGGGATATTGAATTGGTGTAGGGAGAAATGTAGAGGCTACCTGTGGTTGTGGATGCATACAGGGTGAGGCTCCCTGTACTCCTCCCCACTACTGTTGAAATGATGTGAATTGGGTCAGATGTGTAATATTTTATTTTTATTTTTTTTCCATTTTATGTATGTTTGCGCATTGTGGAGCACAGCAGTGCCAGCCATGTTGTCCTTGCTGTATCTCTACATAGTGTACTTCCATGTATGTGATCTTGTAATGTGTTCCCCTATTGTTGTCTTTCTGGAATCATGTACCCTAGATGCCATACACCCTTCTCTAATGCGGAAAATAATTATTCTGGAAGGACTAAGGCAACATCATCACATCCTACTGTTCAGGGTAGGCAAAACAGGGAATAGCAGGCTGCATTGAGGGCAGACCTTGTCTGTGATGTGAATGGCATGGGCCTGCAGGCCAGGACATAAGAGCAGGTTTGACACCATGCAATGGACATGATCAATGCTGCACAATGAAGGGCAACAGATGTAGCCAGGGATAGTGCAGTCATCGGTGGAGGGCCTCCAGGGGGGCAAACCCTCTCAGCCACTAAGGAATTCCTGGTGAACCTAGACACAAACGACAGCTCTCAGGCATCCATCACACCATACATCATGGAGGTGGGTGCCACAGTTTCCACAGCAGAGAAGTATTACTGTTATCAGCATTGTAATACTGTAACAGTCAGTGTGTCAGGCTGCACATTCCTTTACGTGGGTGTCAGATCTTTGTTCTTTGGGGAGGGGGTTAACCTCAGTTGTACTCTCATACTCAGAATGTAACAAATACAAGTAACACAATAGCTACTGTAAATGTGAGATATATGGACATATAACCTTGTTGTGCCACAATATGCATTGATACTGACATTACATTACCCTCAACTTTTCAGAGATCCATCAGGTATTGGCCAAGGCCATGTTCTTGCTCCTGGCAAACATGACACTGTTTTGTTAAGGAACATTTATATTCTATTAAAGTTAAGGGCCAGAATAATGCCCTATTAAACATACTTTCTTGTGTAAACAGAGTAGAATGTTTTAATTTTGCAGTCTGGAACAGGTACCTAAGGATCTTAGAGGGGGTAATTAGAGGAGTATAGTTGAAGAAAAGGAAACACGTTGGCAGTGACAGTTAAGATAAGCCCCCTGGTTTAAATGAGGCAATTACTCTAAAATGCCTTTTAAAAAACAAAAGGTTGAAAGGAAAATAAATTAGGCAGTGAAATGTGTATTTCAATATATTTGTTAAGATAGGTGTACTGGGTTGTTATGTATTATTTTATCAAGTATAGTTTCATATTGATTAATTAAAAGGTAAATTTTACTGGTAAAGTTTTATTTGATTTACATGACGTGATTGTTGTACGGGTCTTGAGTTGAGTGTGTATTTTGCTCTGAGCAAGTCTTTTTTGTATGAAAGTGGAGAAAAAAATGTTTGACCACTAATTAAGTTGTGGGTCTTTGTTATTACATGTATTGGTGGATTATTCGTACACAGTAGTGCAGGAATTCATATACCCTTTTTTTTTCTTATCACTGGTGACCGTGGGGATTGGTGTCTGTACCCTACCCTACCTAATGGCAGTGTCTCTTTGACTCTGATGATGATGGTGGACACAGTGAGGCACAGGTGGGGTGTTAGTGGCTGAATCTGTCCCAGAGGTAGACATCCCTCTTCTGCCACCATTGTCACAACACACAGTCAGTAGGCCCACACATACCTAGTCCCCACAGGCCTCAAATATGGGATAGTCAGAGGGTGGAGACATTGAACAGGCCATTGTGGCAACTATGGCTTCAGTGAGTGTAGACACTGGCCATAGCCAGAGAGCTGGTGAGGTCCCACACAGGCGACTTGTCAGCGTCTATATCAGAACATCGAAGTATTAAAACTTTGAATGTTCTGATATCGAACACTATTCAGTGAACACTAAGAATAGCAAAGCTGCAGAACAGTAAATTCTTTCCTTGGGAAAGAAAGTTGGCCATTTCTGTGGCTTCGCTATTCTTAGCAGTATGGTGGAAAGTTAAGGGTTTGGTTCAGGTAAGTGTGTGATTGTTTGTACATTAGGGTTAGGGGTGGGTTAAGTGAGTTACGGTGAGGGCACGGGTTAGGCGTGTGTGATAGTGACAGACTTTAGGGTTAGGGGTAGTTTAAGTGAATTAGGGTTAGGGCATGGGTTAGGTGAGTGTGCGATAGTGACGGACCTTAGGGTTAGGGTTTGGGTTAAGGTAAGTGGGTAGATAGTAGTGTATGTTTAGTTTAGCGTAGCGTTAGATGTAGGAATTTAAGTGTACATGTGTGGTTGCTGTTTGTTTGATGTGCTTGTGTTGTATGTATCGGAGCAGCAAATTTTTTTCCATGGGAAAAAATTCGCTGTTCTGAATGTTCAATATTTTCATGTTTAGATGTTTTTGGGCCGATGAAATAGCATTCGCTATTTTCATCTTTCGATAACGTGATATAACGCACTTGACAAAGGTGCTTGTAGGAGGCCTGCTGTCTGTCCAGCAACTGTTGCAGGTATCACATCATGGGTCACTTGACACATGTTTCGGGACATCACGGAGGCACAGGCATGTTCCGAACAGAACACCAGACATATGGTTTGGGTTATGGATGCAGCACAGTCTGACATCCATGACTGCCTCCACCTCACTGGAGACATCCTGTATCAATTGTCTGATGCAGTGGACAGAAGGTGAGCTGAGACAGTGCCTGTCTTGGACCTCATATTTTCTGTGCTGGAACATGTGGTTGGAGTTAAGCTTCAGACTTGTGGACATAGGTCAGCAACCACAGCAACCACATCTCCTGAGAGCCCATGTGACCATGCACAATCACACACCCATAGTGGCAGTACACCCAGTGCTACAAAGGGGAGTGTGGTGACCACACCACAATGTGGCAGGCCATGGACTTATGGTCCTGGGCGTTCCCATGGTGAGCATGGTCCCAGCAGACAGCAGTCACTGTCATGTGCTAAAATGTCTGACCTTGGGCATGGAGGTGCCAGTGCAACTCCTGGTAGAGCCAGTTCCCATGTTTGGGGCCTGAGTCAGTGAACTGTCAACTCTACCATATATGGTCCAAAGCTGTCCAACACACACACATGTAGAGCTAGCACTGAGTTTAATTGTGTACATGCACACACTCACACACCACTGTCAAATGCAGGTCACCTACAGACACACATGGCACCTTTCCATGGTCGATCTTACCTGCTTCCCTTCCCGACTCACACACATGCTCTCAACCTTTTGGGTCAACCTAGGTCTCATGCACCCCCACACAACACCCTGTGCAAGTGATGATATATGTGCCACATCCCTGTCATCCTTGCCATGGATGCAGGGAAATGAAGCTATGTGTCTGATGCACAAGGTGACTATGTTAGTTAACATGTTCTTGTGCAATGCAGTGTTGTTTTGCCATGCCACATGTATTGGTTAATGACAGATACTGTATGCTGGCATTTGTCATGAGTATGCCACATACTTTTGTGTACCTTATGGTGTATGATGTTGTAATGGTTGTATAGTTACACAATGACAGGTGTGTCATGAATCTGTTTCTGTTTCAGGAGTCTGTAGGGATAACCTATGGATGCACAATTGCAATAAAGCAGCACAGGATGGCATGTCAGCGCAGCACAAATATGTATTCAGCAAGGTACAGCAATATAAGTGCATGGCTCCATAGGTTCATATGTGTACAATGGTGGCATTCAGTGTACTAGTGCATCCCTAATCTGAGAACAGGTCTGCTACCCTTGGTAAGTATCATTGGGGTTTTGGGAATACACACATCTACAAGTTGTCCTGAAGAAGATGATCCATCTAGAAATGTCCTGTATCCAGTACAGACAGTTGCCTGACACCAGCTATGATTGGCATGTTCTGCATCCCATTTTGTCACCTGCACATGCTGTGACACAGTAGATGTGTGCTTCACATGCGGGTGGGGGGGATGTTTCATATAGGGTATACTGTCTGAGTTACATACCTGTCTCTCCAACATGTACTATGTTTACCACAGTGATGTTGTAGGTGTGTAGAACAGGTGAGACATGTGTTAGTCCTGTCATAGATGCACTGGAGGTACACAGTGGAATCCAACATCTCCCTTTATGAAGCCATACACATCCCTTCTAATGCATTTAGGAGACAGACTACATATGTACCATCATGACACAGACTCCATAGGACAGGTTATCAACACTGTGCATTGGTGTGCCATGGAACCTATGTGGCTGCTACAGGTGTACGATATGCCTGTGTAGTGACAAAGCAAGGATGCCATTGCACACAGTGATAAGTGTGATGACTGCCACATTTAGTACAGCAGTAAGAGTCTGAGATGTACATCCCAAACCTATCGGTATTGGTTGTACAACAGTGACTGCATCCCCACATCTTACCAACCAGTGAGAGTCAAAGGCTATATTACTGTCTGTGTCCATAACCCCATGTGTAATGGCTCAATTGTGTGCAGTGTGCAGACACTCATTTTCAGGGGTGAATGCTGTCCCACAGGATAGTATTGTGCAGTTGCTGGCAGTCAGTCTTTGTCAGTGCCTCAGAGTACAACTGACTAGGTCTTATGCCAGCCTGGATAACTGTTGGTTCTGTGTGGGATTCTGTGGCAGCTCCCAATATGCAATCGCCTCCTAATGTATTCAGTCAGAGGTCATTGAGAGTGGCTATGACTGCAGAGAGCGAATAGCTAGATGGGGTATTCCAATAATGAAGGATGGCGAATTCCACTGATGACTGGCATAATTGCAGTGTAGGTCTCCCAATGCTAACTTCCCAGAGTATGACTGTCAGAATCTTGACTATCCACCAGCTGCCATAACACTATTTACATAACATACACAATTTCCAGCAAGGTCTGCTGGCCTAATATTGTCATACACCTTGTCAGGCCATGGTTGGTGGAGTGAAACATATGCCTGACATCCATTGCATGGTGTAACAGTCAATGGGCTCCACCGGTTACAGTTGGTAGGCATGATCTGGCCTGGAGAAAAAGTAACAGTGTTTGGTCCAGTGTCAGTAGGTGAACAACAGTGTCAGTGCTCATATCCATTCTAACTCCTATCATGGCATTTCAGGTGACATGACTCAGAGATCTGGGGACAACACTTGGCACTACATGCTAGTTGTCCTCTGTTCAAGTAAGTATTGCAGTTACTTCCAGCATGTTGCAAGAAGAGAGTCATGCAAGGTGTCTGTACCAAGCACAGACAAACACATTAGGGAAGTGTAATATGTACACACTCTGTCAGGCTGTGGCTCACTTGCTCAAAGGAAGGTCCAGATCCTTACCTACAATGCCCTGCAGCAGTGCCGTGACATCCCCACATGGGGAATCAATGTACTGCATCATGTGTTTCCAAATATGTGTGACCAGTACAACACCCCCCCCCCCCAATGTGAGGTCCTCCTTGGTGGGAACTGGCCACAGATCAGTCTCCATAGAACTACTGGCATGTACTCCCCCTTGCAGATAATACAGACATATATGTCAAGACAGCCATTTATTACCTGCTGTGGGATGGTTGACATAGTGTGACTGCACCTCCCCCTTCAGATGGGAAAGGCAAGTATGCAGAGCTCTACACCAATGCATTATGTCAGCAGCATTACAAAAACATGAACACAGTTGTATGTGACTGGATAGACAATGGCACATGATCTGCTGAGATATGCAGTAGTCCAAATATCATGTGAACCCACTGTTTAACATCTCCCTTAACTGATGTAGTAAATATTCCAATGATAAGGCCTAATGACTATTAAGAAACACTTATTATTGGACTGGGTATCTGTAGTGCCATGTGGATGTTACATCTGTCCAGTTAACCCACTATATTTCCTTGCATAACAGCAGCAGATCCATTCATATGCTATATTGTAGTAATCCTTACAATTAGTGCGTAGCTTAGAGACTTACCTTCCAAATGCAGTATTTGAGATACCTGTATTTCAGTGCTGGCTCTGTGTGGTGCAAGCAGTACACAATCAATAGATGGATAGGTACAGGTTGTGGGGGTTGCCTGGCATCAACATGTATACTATATGTACTTGAGAAGGACTAAGGTGTCAGTCTCTAGAGCCATAGGTTGTCAGTGAATGTGCTATGCGGTGTCTCTTAGCCAATGCCAGGGCATACTGGGCACACTTACATCTCCCTACTGGGACATCATCATCAATTCCATTAGTTCAGATGATAGTTTTTATTCATGTCATTCTCATGAAGGTATACATGCTTATTGTAAATTAAATACTGAGGCAATTAAGGTGAAAAGTGATTTTATGCCTCCTCAAAGAAATGATAGCATAAAAAAATTTAATGTCTCACTCATAATGTAGAGAAAGAATTTTACATTTATTTGAAACACAAAAATGATGTGAGATATAATATGGATAAAAAAGAATGGGAATGTTTAAATAAATTAAGTCGGAAGATGGAATTAATATTTAAGCCATCAGATAAGGGTGGTAAATTAGTTGTATTAAATTATATGCAATATTTGACAATGTGTTACAAACATTTAAATGATGAACAAGTATATAAAAAGTATGATTTGATACATAAAGGGTATAGACTACATTATTTTTCTCAGAAAGATGTACAGCAAAATTTTTAATAAACAAATCCAAGATTGTCATGCTTTATTGTCCTCCTAAAATACTTAAAGATTTAATGGATCCCCAGGACGACCTATTGTTTCAGCTAGTGGAAGTTTTTTAAATAATTTAGCATGTTTTTTATATGAGTTTTTGTTACCAACAGTTGTTAAATTACAATCTTATGTAAAGGATGTGTTTGAATTTTTGGATAAAATCAGTAACATAAAATGGGAAAATGATATGTATTTTTTGGTACTGGATGTTGTTAGCCTTTATACTATTATAAATCATTTTGATGGTATACAGGCAATTAAACATTATTTAGGTATTAATCCAGTTACCAAATATGTTACAGATTTGATTTTGATGTGTTTACAGAATAATATATTTGAATTTAATGGGAATTTATATAAACAAATACAGGGCACATCGATGGCTTCTCCTTTTGCTCCCAGTTATGCAAATATATTTATGAGTTATTTTGAGAGTTTGTATATATATACTCATCAGTTTTTTTTAAATATGTTTTTAGATATTTTCGTTACATTGATGATTTCATATTTATTTGTAAAGGGGGACAAGATTATATTTATGAATTTATTAATGAAATACAGAATAATAATGTAGGGGTAAAATTTGATGGTTTACAACTAGGAACTGAGGTTAATTATTTAGATGTAGTCTTAAAAGGAAAGGTTGGTTCCTATATTGTTACTAATATACATAGGAAATTTTCAGGAACTGAGGCTATTTTGCATGGTGATAGCCATCATCCCCCGCATACAATGAAATCTTTACCGTATACTGAATTTGTACGTGTTAAAAGATTATGTAATGATGTAAATGTTAGAAAAAGGGAATTATCTGAGAGTTTTAACAAATTTCATGAAAGAGGGTATTGTGCAATAGATTTAAAGAATAGTTTGAATAAAGTGTTGAATAATAGGACTACTGGATATAACTTTGGGGGTAGTGGATATAAAAAGGAGAATAATAATAATGAGGGAATTTATTTTACCACTACTTATTCAATATTGTCTGATAAGGTTCTTGAAGAGGTTAAACATAGTTGGAGAATGGTTAGAAGGGAAATAAATTTTTTAAGGAACAAAAAATTGTTTCTCCTTTAGAAGGGGTAGAAATATAAAATATTTTATAGTTCATAGTAAATTTTATATGCCAAATGTTAGGTTGGTGAAGTCTGTAGATACACATGGTACATTGTCTTGTGGGAAATGTAGTATTTGTAAATATATTGTCAGAGAATTTGTTAACATTAATGGTATTAATTTTCAAACTAATGTTTTTTTTAATTGTGGAACCGAAAGGGTTATTTATGGTCTTAAATGCCCTTGCAATAAGTTTTATACTGGGGAGACTACGAGACAATTTTCATGTAGAATAAAGGAACATTTAAGGGATATTAAAAATAATAGACAAACTAGCCCCATTGCAACACATTTTAATAAGTATCATAATGGTAGCCCTGAGGGGCTACTAGTTACGGTATTAGAAAATGTTAAGAAATAATGTATTCATGAGTGATTATCAAATTAAATATATTTTAAGAAAAAAGGAAGCATTCATGATTATGAAATTTAATACAATGAGTTCTATTGGGCTCAATTTAGAATGTATGTGGAAAAGTTTTATATAAGTATTGTATATTTTCATTATGGACTTTTATTATGAAATGTTTTATTTAATTAGTTAATGGTATAGATGGGTGTGTATTAGTATATATGGGAGGGAGATTGTTGGAGTTTGTTATACTCTGTTAAAGGCAAGTGTGGCCGAGGCGCTAGAGAGAAGAATTTTGTATCTGATTTTGCTCATTAAATTCGTTGAGAGAGTAATTTGGCATTTGAATTTTTCCTTTTTTTACTTGTTTCACTTTTGTGAACATTGGCATTTTTTCATTGTATCCAGTTATTTCCTGTGGTTATTTGTGGTGACATATACTTCTCAGAGGTACAGGCAAGCATAGGAGGACTATGGCTGACCAAGTTTGCAGAAGACTGAAAACTAGGGGCCATAATTGATTCCCCAGCTGATACAGACACCCTCCAGAAGGGTCTCACTGAGACGGATACCTGGTGTCAAAATCATGGCCTCAAACTAAATATCAAAAAGTACATAGTCATTCCCTTTGGAAAAAAACAAAGTACCCATGAACTACCACATAGGTGGTAGTTCCCTGAATACAGAAAATGTAATAAGGGATCTGGGGACCCAAGTAGATAGTAATCTCTCTTTGATAATCATATTGCCAAGGTGGTTAGAAAATCCTTCTATGCGGCCCACCTAATCACAAAAGGGTTCACATCTAGAACAAAATATGTTATTGTGCCTCTCTACTCATCACTCATTAGACCCATCATAGAATACAATGCTCCATTTGGGATGTACTTTACAAGACACCTGTAACATCTGGAAAGACCACAAAAGTACCTCACCAAGAGGATTACTGGCTTCAAACAGATGACTATGCAAGAAACTCCAGCTGTATTCGGTTGCATACCGCTTACTCAGAGGTGATCTCTGCCTGACATACAAAGCCATGTCCAACCCAGAATTGATGGACATGATCCACCTAAAAAAAAACAAATCCCACAGAGCCACACGCTCTAGAGATATAAACCTCACGACAATGATAAATAGGACATGCTGGAGGGATAGATTCCTGTCCCAGAGACTCCAGATGCTTTGAAACAGGATTCCAATATATATCAGGCAGAGCCCCTCACAAACACTCTTCAAGATAAATCTTGACGGGTGGATGGGACACAGAAAATTTACCCTGGGGATCAAAGCAGTGGCTCTGCTGGACAGTGGCACATGGAACTAATGGCTCTGCTGGACAGGGGCACAGGGAACTAATCTAAGGGGGTGGCGAAAGCCAACACATTCTGGCTAGGCTTATAAATGCCCTTGGGCTGATAGCCTGGTACTTACCTATGAACCCATGAACCTATGAACCTATATATCGAGGCACCGGAACCGTGACTTCAGCAGCCTAAACACATGCTCTATGATGTTCCTAGTTTGCACATGTGTCTCATTACGGAGTACTTCAGTGGGTGTGTGTGCATTTCTGATGGGTGTCATCATCCATAGTTCCAGGGCATAGCCAGCATCCAGAGTAAATGGCCATGTTGGATGCCCCTCTAACAAAAATCTGGTACAGCTATGATGTGTGCCTGATATAAGAGTTGTGATAACTGCCAGGGCTGCCAGCGCAGACATTCATGATAATGTCCTGGTCTTTGCACACAACCTGGAAATTAATGAAATGGTACCCCTTGCAGTTGATGTAGATTCTACCCTGCTCACCAGGTGGTGACTTGATGTCTACATGAGTGCAATCTACGACACCCAGTACCTCAGAGTAGTGTGTTACATGGTAGAAGTGTTGCATATTGGTGGCCTCAGGGGTGAGAGGAAAATAAATGTACTCACTGGCATGTGGTAGCATGGCATCTAGGAAATGGTGGAAAACTCTAGATGCTGATGCCTGTGAGTGCCCCATCATGCCCCAGTTGGTCTTTGGAAGGTATCTGTGGCTATTATCCTAAGGACTACACATAACTTTGTTTCAACTGGGATGGGTTCCCCTGTGTTGGCTCTGGGTCTCAGTTGAGTGCGTCAGAGCTCAGTGAGTTCTTGTAGTATGTCCCTGTTCACCCTGTAGCACTCTACAATCTCCAGCTCATGTAGCTCCTGGAAGGTTACCCTGGGCCTGAACACACTTCTCCTTCTTTGCATAGGCCTATTGTCAGCAGCAGCAGCATTGACTTCAACATCTAACACATAGAAATGTAGCAAACCTGCAGCAATGCCTAGCATTCTTTCAGTTAAAATTCCCAAGTCTGTACTCTAATGGTGCAGAGTATGGGTGAAAAAATCAAAATGTAGGCTGCATGCATACTTTATAGTGCTCTACTGTAGGTGCTGACTGTGTGATTGGCTATCTATGATGCATTCCACCTGCCAAGTACATCATTAAGAAGATTTAATGGCCCTAGTTTAAGTGAAACAGGGTTCATCAGTAATCAATATATCATTGCCTTTTAGATGCACTCAGCAGAATGCCCCCCCCCCCATGCAGACAGGGAGAAACAAGAGCCATGAAGGTAAATAAAGCTTAGCAATCACTGTACACATCCCCCTGCTGAGAAAATTGGTGCCCCGTGCAAACAGGCACAGCTGAGCTCCAATGAGCTTACCAGTCCTCAGACACACCCCCTCCCGATGTCAACTACCTCTTCTGTAAACACTAACATGGTACTGTGCCTACACAGAAGGGATATGCAGAGACGGATACCCATTTGTCTTATTCAGGAAACCCACCTCATTTGCATAGGCATCCATGCACACAACCTGCAAACTACATGGTTCCAGGCCCTACCTCATTAGCAACAGCACCATTCTACCATTGCAGATACTCAAAGCAGGGTCCTATAATACATTTCTGTCACATACTATTAAATGTGTTTTTTCCACTCTTTTCTTTTCATAAAAGCATGTTTGTACACTGTGGCACACTGCACAAACATACCCAGATCATTAAAAAAGAATAAAATTATTTTAAATTATTTTCCCTACATTTTTGGAGATATGGTGGATAATAGTTTTACTCATATCTGCATGTGCTATTCCATTTCTGTCCCTCTACCTACGTTTTTACAGCCCCTGTTTTCTTCTGTCTGAAATCCTGTACACAGAATTTTTCCATGTAGACTACAGGCACCAGCATAGGGTCTGCAGGGCTGCCTTCCTGCTTGGTAGATTGCTCTACTTGCTCATCTGCATGAGATTCCCCTCTTTATGAGGTGATTTGCATGCCATGGAACTTCCCATGTTGGCGAGCTCATGCACGCTACTTAGCAGTGCTTACTGGACCACAAACCTGCTTACTTTTATGTAAGCAGTGTGCCACGATGCCTACATGGTAAAAAAAGAAAGTGTAGGTAGTATGTATACATATATATATGTGTATATATATATATATATATATATATATATATATATATATATATATATATATATATATATATATATTTATGCAGGATTAGTTCTGTATTACACTGGCATCATTTCATGTTTATGTCTAATGTTATTTAAAAAAATGTTTTGAAGTCCTAGAATTGGACAAACCATTGGGTGGTGGGGTGGAATAGCAGAGTTAAATAAGAAATCATGCAAGGGTTATAAGGTGCATGCACAGTTAAAGGAGGTAATAAACTGATTCAGAACATAAAACAGGAACTTAAAACAACATAAGAAGGTCTAGATAAAGTTAATGATGCAGCACTACTGAGATAAGTATTGGTAAAGAAAGAAAGAGAAAAGCAGAAGGACAGAATAATATAGACCAGAGACTGCATGGAGGGCAAGATATGGTTGTGAGGGTGGATATGAAACACTGCATGGAAGCCTGGTGAAGTACATGCAAAGTATACAGAAGTCTTGAAGTCATGTACACTCCATATAGTTTATAAGTCAATGAAATTTGTAAGGCTTTTTTGTATTGGAGCTGATGATTTAGCATGACACAATACAGAATAATTTCTGATCTGGACTTAAAAAACTTAAATGAAATGCACAGCTATTTCTTATCTAG